>NW_020837945.1:79287776-79574984 GCF_003676395.1 Aethalodelphis obliquidens | reverse complement strand
CCGCAACGGGAGAGGCCACAACAGTGAGAGGCCCGCGTACCGCAAAAAAAAAAAAAAAAAAAATTCAAAAACAAATGTATATATATATATTTTTTTCAAGAATGTTCTTCCATGTATCTGAAAACTGAAATATGGGTTTTTCCAATAAAAAAACTGTGCCTTGATTAGAATATCATAAATCAGAACATGGAATTCAGTCATTTTAAAGCCTTATTACTAAAGTATATGTTTTTCATCCTTAAGCCTACATCTCTGGTCTTGGGTTTGAGAAGATAAAATCTATATGTATGTTGTTAAAAGAAAAGGACAAGTGGCATTTCATGAGCACCTCGTATGTGCCATGCATTATGTGATAACATTTTCCATGTACATTGTCTCATTATCTCATTAATCCTCACTGCTAGTCTAGGTTTTTGGACAAGGAAACACTTCAGTCCAGCACAATTTTTGTTTTTTTAGAATCCCTCTGCTGCCTCAACCACACTAGCCCCTACTCACACCACTGGTCACCTGGATAACTTTTTCCCTTCAAGATTCAACCTGGCCCAAGTTTGCCAAGGTTTTCCCATCCCCTGTTCCTTCAGTCAGCAGTTCTTCCTCTATCATGCTTTGCCACAGAGCATAACATTAGACACCAATCTGTTTTCCTTATTAAAGTGTAAGCTTCATGAGGACAGAGGCCATGTCTCTTTTCACTACAAGCCTAGTCCATAGCGCGGTTCTTAGCACATTGAACACCCCCAAGATGTTGGTTGAAGGAACACATGAATGAGTTATTGAACGAGCTAAATGTTTTTAGTTCCCAATTTTCAGATAAGAAAAACAAGGCTCAGCGAGGGTTAGTAAGTGATTGCCCTCTAGCAGATGTTTGTTCTAGTAGGTGTAGGATTTGAACCAAATTGTCTGACTCTTCTTGCTCTTACTATCAACAAGAGTGGGAGGATCCTGTGCCACTGCCTGTCCTCTCTGACCTCACTTCATTGTTTGGTAGTAAGAAAGCATTAATGAAAAACAGAGGCCTCAAAGCATCTAAGGCCAACCGATGGTGCGGGAGCCAGCAATTCACCTCGAGCTCCAAAGCAGCCAGACCCTCTGCTAAGGACAGAGAATTGAGGTTGATAAAGCTCAGCGTGGGTTTTCTGAGTGTCTGCTGTGTGTTTCACCCGTGCTATAAGCTGTGGGGAGTTTGGAACCGGGCACCAGATACATCTCTACCCTCAGGCTGCTTACAGGCTCTCCAAGGGTGTCAAGATGACACACGGGGTGAAATAGCCTCAGGTCAGAGGAGGTAATAAGAGGATAAGAAGGGCCCTTGGCTGGAGGCCTGCCTCTGCCTTTTTCTACCTGTGACCTTTAGAGAGCCACTCTCATCCCTCAGTGCTTTAGTTTCCACACCTGTCAAATTTAGACAATGGACTGTAAACCGGAACAGTCAGCAGGTCAGATCTGACCTTCAACTTCGTTTTTGTCCTGCCCATATATTATGGATTGAATTGTGTTTCCCCCCAAATTCATATGTTGCAGTCCTAATTCTTAGCATCTCAGAATGTGACCTTCTTTGGAGATGGGGGTCTTCACAGAAAGAATCGAGTTAAAATGGCATCGAATATGACTGGTGTCCTTATTAAACAGATATGCATACAGGAAGAATGCCACGTGAACTTGAAGACTGCTGTCCGCAAGCCAAGGAGAGAGGCCTGGAGCAGATCCTTCCCTCACGGCCCTCAGAAGGAACCAACCCTACTGACACCTTGACAGTAAATTAGTTTAAGCCACCCAGACTATAATTTTGTTATGGCGGCCCCAGCAAACTCTACACCATTGTTGTTGTTGATTTAAACACTTCGGGGTTTTTGCACCACATTCCTCACCATTCTGTATTTATTTTCTTCCACTGACCTGCTAGGCTCACTTACTTTCTCAACTGGTTCTTCAGGCACTTAAGCCTGTCTTCTCTGGATAAAGACCATCCCAAAGGTCTCGAGTGCTCCCATTTCATGACTATTCCCTGGAAGTCTTTAAAGACTGAGAAGCAAGGGTCACATTCCATAAGAAGATCTATTTCAGGACCTGGTAAAGCAGACTGAATATGTCCAAACCAGTGGTGTTTAGTAATCAGCTCTTGGGGGGAGGGAGAGAGGAAGGCCTGATTTGTAGTATTTGCCAGTTTCTCACCATGGCCAATTTCAAGCTTTCAACATGAACTCATTGAAAGTAGAGGTGGGAGGAGATGTGCAATGTTGCCTCTAGGAGGTGTGGGCAGGGGGAGACTCCAGCACACAGCTGCCACGGCCTTCCCAGGGCTCGAAGTCGAGACATGGACCTCTTTGCACCTGGACCTAATGCCCGAGCTCTTTACATCACCTCAGCTGAGCAGCGAGAAATCAGGGTCCTAATCCTGCCTCTTCTTTTGACTCACTGAGTGAATTGGGATAAGCCTCTAGGCCTCAACGATCGTCATTTGTAAAATGAAAAGTTTTGAGCAAATTAGGGGCTTACGGGTCTGGTAGCTTGGTCTCTGCACCACTGAAGGAGGGAGGAGGGGGGCAAGTAAGCTGGGCCCCCCTAACCGCTCTTCAGCCAAAGGCACTTTGCCTTTATACGCCTCCTGTATTGGGGATGTAAATCACGTTTGTGTCGGGGGCTGGGCGGGGGGGAAAGGAGAAGAAAGGGTGGCCTCTGAGATCTCTACCACTGAAGTGTTTTGTGCTCTTCCATGATTCTAGGTCAGAAATCTTAGCCTCGCCCACAGACTTTAAAAAGGAAGCACAAAAGGGCGTGGTTGGGGGAGGAAAGGCCAACAGGGTGACCAATTCCAAAGAACAAGGCAATGAACGGAGACAGGTCAAAACCAGTGGATGGGCCCCAGTGATGCTGCACATTTTCTGAGCATGTTTCTTCCAGAAAGCTCCTCTTCCACAGACAATTTCTGTGAAGAGAGGAATATTTTCACCTGCCCTTGGATGGCATCCAGGTCTGGGGTGGAAGGTGGCAGCTGTTTAACAGACCACAGTAACACTGCACGGCAATTAGGGCAGGAAGTGAAGAAGGCTGCATCGCGCTGTAAGTGCTGAGGTGGAACTGAGGTCAAGAGAATGCGACGCCTCCAGATCGATCTCAGCCTCCTGTCCCAACTGAATGTCCTCCTCCATGGACAGGGCACCTGGGAGAGCAGCGGGTGGTTTTTAAGGAGGAGAGTCCTTAAAGCTGGGACGCAACATAGATACTGGGGTGCAAAGACAGGGCAAGGGCAGGAGGAGCCATCCTCATTTCGCTTGGGGACCATGCATCTGGTGGCAATGCAGAGGGAGGCTTGAGAGGGGATTGCTGGAGACCAGGTGGCAGATTACAGGGATTGTCTAGATGACAGATCATGCATGTTTGTCTTAGTGTGGTACAGTGACAAGGATGGAGTTTGTCCTTAAGGGACCGGACACTTCATATGGAGGGTACCTTCTTTTTTTTTTTTTTGGTTTGCGGTATGCGGGCCTCTCACTGTTGTGGCCTCTCCCGTTGCGGAGCACAGGCTCCGGATGCGCAGGCTCAGCGGCCATGGCTCACGGGCCCCGCCGCTCCGCGGCATGTGGGATCTTCCCGGACCGGGGCACAAACCCGTGTCCCCTGCATCGGCAGGTGGACTCTCAACCACTGCGCCACCAGGGAAGCCTGGAGGGGTACCTTCTTACTCAGACCTCTCTTTTATGGACACTTCCAGCCTCTCCATTGTCCTCTGGATTGGCCTCTGGGGTTGTCAGTTCCTCTGATTGAGGGAAAGACAGACTTTTCTTTTGTTTTCTTTCACGCCATACTTATACTTGGGCACAGAATAGGACTGAGTAAACATCATCCCAGAAACCTTGGGCCATGGAATGGGAGTCACAACTTCCATGTGGGCTTAATAATCATGTTGAAAAACAAAAACACTAATTCAAAAAGATATGTGCACCCCAGTGTTCATAGCAGCATTATTTATGGTTGCCAAGACATGGAAGCAACCTAAGTGTCCATCAAGAGATGAATGTATAAAGAAGATGTGGTATATATATACACACATATACATATACACACACACAATGAAATACTACTCAGCCATAAAAAAAAGAATGAAATTTTGCCATTTGCAGCAACATGGATGGACCTGGAGGGTATTATGCTAAGTGAAATAAGTCAGACAGAGAAAGACAAATACTGTGTGATATCACTCACATGTGGAATCTGAAAAATACGACAAACTAGTGAATATAACAGAGAAGAAGCGGACTCAGAGATGTAGACAACAAACCAGTGGAGGGAGGGGCCTTACTGGGGTGGGGGAGTGGAATCTAAAAAATACAACAAACTAGTGAATATAACTAAAACTAAGCAGACTCTCTATATCTATAGAGAACAAACTAGTGGTTACCCGTGGGGAGAGGAGTGGGGAGGGGCAATATAGGGGTAGGGGATTAATAGGTACAAACTCTTAGGTATAAAATAAGCTACCAGCATATATTGTACAACATGGGAAATATAGCCAATATTTTATAATAACTATAAATGGAGTATAACCTTTAAACGTTGTGAATCACTGTATTGTATACCTGTAACATATAATATTGTACATCAACTACACTTCAGTTAAGACAAAAAAGAAAAGAAAGAAAGAAAAGGGGAAAAAAAAATCATGTAGAGAAACAGGACCCTTGAAAGAGTTGTATCTATTTTTAAAAAGTAGCCCGGTGTCTCTCTCTCCACGCTTGGGTAGGGGACTTTGTGGAGGAGATGATGGAATTCTAGCGCAGTCAAAGGGTTTGGGGGCTGGAAGGGGACTTAGAAATTGAATTTGGGTCAAGGAAATTGTGTTGGCTCCACTTTTAAAATACAGATCCCGAATCTCGTCACTTTTCACCCCCTGCAGCCATCCCTAAGGGTTGTTGCAGTCGCCTCCTACCTGGTCTCCTTGCTTCTACCCCTGTGCTCCTTCGTATATTTTCAGAATAACCCTTGCAGGATGTGCATTGGATTCTGTCACTCCTCTGCTGAAGACCCTGCCTTGGTGTCCCATTTCTTTCAGAGAGAAATCCCAGGGCCTCCAAATAGCCTTCAAGGCCCCACCGGACGTGGCTGCACCGTGCCCCCCTGACCTAATCTCCTATGACCCTCCATGGCCACAGCCCGACCACGCTGCCCCAGCCATGCTGGCCTCCTGGCTGCTTGCCCCTGACAGGCTCTTCCCAGATATCTGCTTGGTTAATCCCCTCCTCTCCCTCCCTCCTAGAGTCTGCTCAGTCAGGCCCACCTTGACTATTGATACATCAGCCTGCAAGTCCCTCCCCACCACCTCAAACCTAGGACATCTGCTCCCTCTTCTGTTATCCATCCTACTTTTACCCCCCGTAAGACTTAACACCTTCTAACAGGACACTTTTTGTATTTCTTGTGCTGATGACTATTTGTCTCTGCCTGTTGGGATGTCAGCTCTACGAGGCAGCGATCTTCCCGACGTTTGCCTGCCTCATAGTGAACTTGGCTGAATGAAAGAGAATGTAATTACAGAGAATGTAACATTTTTAAAAACATTTTATTTTGAAGTAATCTTAAGTTTACAGAAGAGTTGCAAAAATAGCACAAAGGGTTCAAACACACCCTTCGCAGAGAGATGTTAACATTTTACCACCATGTTTGCTTGGAGAATGTTTAATGATGTTAATATTAGCATTCACAATGATAATAGTACCAAAATTCATAGGTTGAAATCCTAACCCCCAAGGTGATTTTAGGAAGTAGGGCCTTTGGGAAGTGATTAAGTCGCGAAGGAGAAGCTCTCAGGAATGGGATTAGTGCCTTATGAAAGGGGCTCCAGAGAGCTCTCTTGTGTCTTCCTCCATCTGAGGACAAGGTGAGAAGGTACCAGCTGTGAACCAGGAAGTGGGCCATCACCAGAACGCCAGCGTGCTGGCGGTACCTTGACCTTCGACTTCCCACTCGCCAGAACTGTGAGAAATAAGTTTCCGTTCTTTATTAGCCACTCAGTCTGTGGTATTTCATTGTAGCAGCCTGAACGGACTAAGACACGTGTGTAAACGCCTCTAGATTTGCAAAAGGCTTTATTATTATTTTTTCTTCCGTGCATTAGCTCACTGGTCACTCTCCAATGTAGCCATGAACACGTGAGAGGAGTCAGGCTCATCCAGTTCAGGTGACGTCATACCCAAGCTCACACCTCTGGAAAGAGCAAAGAGCAGAGGTGGGAGTGGAGCTGAGGTTTTCCAACTCCCTGGTGGGCACTAGCTCTTCTGCCCAGTGCAGTCCGTTTACAGCCCAGCTCCCTCCCCTCTGCTCCTACCGTGGTGGCTGCCTAGGCCAAGAGTGACTGACAAAGTGAAGACGGCAGCTGCCTCATCCGGGCCGGGATGCCCTCGGAACAGCTGTGAGCAGCTCTACACGGGGCGTGAGTCACCGCATTCCCGCCCTCTCTATCCCACGTGCTCCCTTCACTCACTGCCTCTGCCCCGTGCCCACAGTGGTGATGTGGGGATGGGCTGCCAGCCTGGGGCTGACCACAGGGTCCTCGGGTGTCCTCCTTCCTGGTGACTGAGATGCCATCTGGCACCCACCACAGCTTCAGGGCCTCCAGCCTAGCCTTAGGAAGCGGGGGGACAGGAGAAAGAGGAAAGTGAGGGCGGGGAAGACTTCCCACCTCTGGTCAGAGGGGACAAGTTACTGATCCCCTCCAAACGTCAGCTTCCTCACCTGTAAGATGAGGCGAATAAATAGTTCTGAAACTGATCATAACTTCTTGATCCTGAGTTGTCTCAGCCCATGATTCGTCTTCAAGGAAGAAATCTCAAGCCCTGATCCCCTAATAGGAAAACTACCAGGCGTGTAGATAAAGGAGGGTCAAGAAATATCAGAAGGGCAGAGATCAGATGCTGCTATTAGGATTAAATGAGTTAATAGAGGTAAAACCTGTGGTCAGCAGTCAAAAAATATTTGTAATAACAGTGGTAAGAAGAGCATCTGCTGTTGAGTGTCCCTCCATGTCTGCCACCCTCCCCAAGCCAGGCCTCATTTTTTTCGCTTCTGAGATTCTGCAGTAGACTCTGGTCACCAGTTATCTCCCTTCTCCAACCCAATCTGCCCGCTGCTATCAGAGCAATTTTCCTGAACACAGTTTTGCCGTGTACCCCGCTCCGGCTCAAAATCCTTCAGTGGCCTCACAGCCTCCTGAGTTGCATTCAAATTCCTCTCCCTGGCAGTCAAGCCCCTCAATAAACAAAGCCCCAGCTTACCTCTCCCTCTGCATTCCATCTACTCCCCACACCTGTCCAGTGCTTCAGGAAACCTACTCCTTGCTTCCCTCCAGACAGGAGCAAGCTGTCTCTTTCCCTTGCTGAGAGTGGTGAGATGATACAGTAGTTAAGAGATCAGGTTCTGGGGTCAGAAAACCTGAGTCTGAGTAGCTGTGTGGCCTTGGGGAAGTTGCATAACCTCTCTGAGCTTCAGGTTCCTCGTCTGTAAATGAGGATTTAATAATGGCATCTCCTGTAGGGATGGTTGTGAGGATAAAAGAAGTATGGAAAGCAATCGATGTACAGCGATCAAACACTCAGTAAATACTTCTCATTGTTTAATCCTTACACTGAATATGTCTTCCCTACCCCATGCCCATCTCTCTTGTCTGTTAACATCATCCTGCCCGCCTGATGAAACCCTCCCCACTCCTCTCCTTCATTCACCTTTCAACACACCCCCTTCTTTCCCCTTCACAATGTACTAACTTGATTGGACTTATTTTTTCACTCTGACTGCAAAGTCCTTGAGATCAGGGAGGAACCCATCTCTCAGGTTCAGAAGTCTCTGTATCTCAGGATCTAGGACAGCACCCAGCACCTAGAAAGTCTCAATCAGGATGTGTTGAGAGAAAGAACAAAGGAATGAGATCATGGAAAGCTCAATAATGAATGAAGGCCTGAATAAGTGAAGTACAGAGAAGCATCCTGATGACCTGGGGATATAATGCAACTTCCCCGAATGGGGGACACAGGCCTTCTGAGCATGGGCTCTGGGTTAGGAATGGTCCCCTTTGATCGTTGTCCCAGGGATAAAGCACCCCGAGAGCCCAGGTCAGACTGGCCTTCTGTGTCCAGGGCCCTGTCATGCTGGAGCAGATGCAGGATGTGAAGCGCAAGGCCTGGACAAGGCAGGGGGGGCCTGTGGGAGAGTGGGCTCTATGCTAGTTCACCTCTAACTTGCTAAGGAAGCTTGGAGGAATCCCCTATCCTGGCTCTGAAGGGAAAATTTGGGCTAGATCCATGGTTCTTCAAGTTTGTCCCCAGAAAAGCAGCGCTGGAGTCCCCCAGGAGCTTGTTAGAAATACAGACTCTCAGCCTCACCCTGAAATGCTGAATCAGCGACTTTGGGCAGGGGCCCAGCCATCTGTGTTTTATCTAGCCCTCCAGGAGAGCTGAGGCATGTTCGTGTTTGAGGAACACTGGGCTAGACTGATGGGGCTTTTAAGGTTGTTTGCTTTCTTTGGTTTGTAATTGCAGTAGACTCTCGTTGTTATTTTTTCCCCCAGTGAAATCTCAGGCAGATGCCCATATGTAAAGCGGATTAGAGCAGAGCCCCTCTTGTTGATGGAGAGGCTGAGTCCCACCCGCTCTGGCTCTTCCCCATGGAGCACGCTCTGCCTGGTATGATGCCCCGTCTAGCAGGTTTCCAGCCAGCCGGCAGGCGTAGAATTCGGGGCTTGCCAAACCCCAGGCTGATGGTGGGTTCCCAAGCAGGCACCCCCTGGTGGCTCCCTGCTCAGGGTCCCCAGGGGGCCTGATATGGAGTGGGCATCAGGCATCAGGGAGGGTGGCGTTGAGGCCTGGGGGAACCCTGGGCCAGGATGGTAGCTGAGGCTCGGTGATGCTGACCGCCACGGCAGCATCTGTCCTGAGGCTGCGCAGCCAGCCGCCGAGCCACGTTTGAGCCCGTGAAGCAGGAGCTGCCCTGCATTTTGGGGAGGTGGCAGTCACACTTCATTTTCACTCTAGCTGCTCTTGGAGACAATATGGCATCGCCCAGATTTTTCGATCTTCCCTCTCGTGAAGCTCAGCAGACCACGGGAAGCAGGCAAGAGGCCTGCAGACATCCTTGTCTGGGCCCACAGACTCACTCTCTCTGCTTCTTCCCCTCCTGCCATGTGGACTGATGAGTCACTCGAATTTCTTTTTTATTTCATTTTCTGAAATGAAGATGATGGTGAGGGGGAGCCTGCGGGCGGGGGGTGGGGGTGTTGGGGAAACCCATAGTTAGAGAACTTCGCAGAAGAGGCCAAGTTGGTGGAGAAGCAGAAGAGAGAAGGCTTTGGGGACTGTTAGAAAGTGTAGATGATGGTGGGACCTGCCTTGAGGCAGAGAACCAGACAGAGGCCACAGATTACTTCCTGATCTGAGGTAGCACTGGTGGGTGCAGCCTTTGGCCAATAGCAGAGACCATCCCAACAACTGGGGGAAGGTGGACAGTGGGAGTGTGCGGAGAAGAGAGGTAGGTGCCAGGGCTCCCGAGTTGACGTGAAAGTGGCCATCTGCCTGATGTCCTGCCAGGATACGTGCGTCTCACGCAGCTGAACAGAAGGAAATCTCCCCAGTCTGGTGCACTGTCCCAGACAGGTGTGGAACCCTGTCAGTCTCAGAAGGAGAGGAAGTGCCGGGCCATGAGGAGGCACTAGAGCCCTCCCAATGCAGGGAGACCCCTTCTCTTGGTCCTGGCACTAAGGAACGGGACCCACATTCCTTCGTACCTCTGTGCCCTGATTTCCACATCTGGGAATGGAGAATAATAAAAAAATCAACTCGCCTTAGAAAAGCACACGAAGCAGGCACGATCATATTGGCACCTCCCATTTGTCTAATGTTAAAGCGCTTCACGTCCCTCACCTCGTCGATCCTCTAATCGAGCTTAGGCGCAAATTGTCATCCGAGGCTCCAAGAGGTGAAGGTTCTCCCGAGATCACACTGTAAGTCAGTGGTGGCCCAGGTTTTCTGATTCTCGGTTCATTGTTTCTCCGAGATTCTGCTGCTTCCCCATCTGTGAAACGAAAAGACCTTTCAAGAGAAAGATTGCTCCTTGTTGTGCCATTATTGTCTCTTGTGGCTCCTTGCAACCTTACAAACTTTATTACATTTGCCCCACTCCTGGAACTCAGCCTGTTCCCGCCACCAAGACTGGCTCAGTGCTTCCTCGGGACAAGCTGACAGGAGACTCGGCTGTGACTTTTGCCCTATGTATCCCTGAGCCCAGACAGAATTTCTTAGGATTCCCTGGGGCTCATTCCATTTTCTAGTTCTCAACTAGAGTCAGCGGGAATCATTACTTTCCTGTGGATTCCAGAGAGCTTGACTCCATGACTTCAAAGGCTATTCAATACTGAGACGGTGTGACTTTATAACCTAGAAGGGGAAAACTCAAAGACGGTCCCAGGGGTGTTGGGATCATTGCTCAGGGTTGGAAATCACGGAGCTCAGATCCAGTTGAGAATAGTGTTGGCTCAGACCCTGGGCAGCTCTGGAGCTGGGGGCCTCTGGGCACCTGCTCACGTGGCGGCAGGTCCCTCACCTGTCTCTGAATCCCCTTTTATTTCTGAAATAAGCGTGGTAACAGCTGCCTATGAGATGCTTCGTGACCAGGCAGCAGGCTCGTACTGTGGCCAAGTATTATGGAACAGATGCACTTTGTCTGAACCCATCTCCCAAAGCATTCAAGTGGGCAGTACTTGGAGGCACAAAAAATGCCGTTGCTGGAAGGGGTATTTTAGCAGTTATCTAGCCAGACCATCTACTCCCTAAATATATGCTTATACATCACTCTCAGGGGGGCGTGGCCCGGCCTCTGCTTGAATGCTTCCAGTGATGGCAAGCTCACTGTTCCAGAAGACGACTCATTTCTCCGTTGTACGTCTCTGGCAGGAAGCTCTGCCTTATGAGGCTGGTTGCCTTTAATTTTCATCCCTTTTCTCTAGTTCTGTCCTCTAGGGTCTCCCCAAAGTAAATCTAGCATCGACCCCCACTTCTATCCTTTATATATAGGATGTACTTGAAGGGGGCTTTAAGGGCTTTTCTTTCAAGGGAGCCCACAGGTGTGGATGCCATGTTCAGAGAAGGTGGGAAAAGTGGCACTGAGGCATTGGGTCCTGCCTTTGTCTCTTCCAGCCCTTGAGGACTAAGAACGAAGCGCTCCCTTTACCCCCTGACTTCAGTAGATGCAGGCAGCCTGTCCATTTCACTGTGCAGCTTATTGTCAGAGCGGTGCGTATTGTACCTCTGCATAAGGACATAGTCAAACATTAGTAAGACAATTTAGAAAGGAAGGAAGGAAGGATTAATTGACTTAGCGGAGGATGAAATGCGTCTATGATGGTTTCGGCACTGAGGCAGAAAAAAAGATGCTAGCTCTGTCCTGTGCACCTGTGGCCCTTGGAAGGGATATTTATCACAGATGGACTAGGCTTCTGTTCAGTCATGTAGGGATTAGAAGCCACTGGTCCCTCCCTGCCGTGAACAATCCTCAAGACAACAGGCTTATAGGGAAGAGCATTTCAAAGACACCCAGATGGAGGCTATATATTCTATGCCCAGGGTAAAGAGTTTCTAATGGCTCTAATGGCCTGACATTCTAGGATTCATTTTGTGTTTGAGAAGCAGAGTGGGGAAAGATTAAGGGATTTGAGTCCAAAAGCCTAGGTTTGGCCATAGACTCTGCTGCTTCTTGGCTATGTGATTATTGGGCAGGTCACTTCACCTCTATAAGCCTGTTTCTGAATCAGTAAAATGGAGAAAAAAATTCCTGAACTGTGGGGTGTATGGCTGTGTGTGTGTGTGTGTGTGTGTGTGTACAAGTGTGCGAGCTCACAGTTTTCAGGATTAAATGTGCGGAAGTTTCTTCCGTAAACTGCGTTAACTACTGTCAACTTTAGAATGGTCTGCCCAGACGTCCTTCTCCAGTCATCCAATATAGCAAGGGCTAGTCTGTAAGGTGACAGCTTTTTACTGCATTCAGTTTTTTTGAAAGTTAGATTACATAAATAGGTTTGAGTCTTTATCAACCAGTAAGTATACATTAAAGAGTATAACACGGCTCTTAACGGCTTTTATAAGTCTTGGGAAAAGGAACTTTTGTCTTCCATTTTAGTTTGAAATCTTTGTAATATGTTACAGACCCACACACGTGTATCTTTGTAGTTTGCACCTCAGGCCACCAGGAAAATATCAAGTTACATTCTAAAAAATCACACCCACCTAGAACCTTTGGTTGTTGTTGCTTTTTCCATCCATCCATTTATCCTTTCATCCACCCATTAATTCATCCACTCCATGGGCACATTTACTACATCTCTGCTATGTGCTGTGAAGTATTCAAAGTGGTTCCTGTCTAAAGAGGTTACAGTATAGTTGGGGATTTGAGAGATGAGCCCCCATGACAGCAACATATGGCAAAGTGAAGTAAGTACTGCACGATATTTACAAACATCCTGCTTTGGAAACTTGAAGAGAGAACAATTCCTGCTCCCCACTAGCGGGAAGAGGGGGAGGGCTTAGTGTAGACTTTACCTGCTCAAACAAATAAAATCAAATTAAAACACACATACAGTGCTAGAGTGTGGGCATTTTGAGCCCCCCTGTGTTTTGTTCCTGGTTTCCCCGTTTCTTAGCTGTGTGGCTTTGGGCAATTCTCCATTCCTCAGATTTCTCATAATAGTGCCTAACGCCTGCAATTGTTGTAAAGGTTAAATGAGATAATGCAGTATCCAACATGTAGTAAGAAGTCAATGAATGTCAGTTGATATTGTTATTATTTCCCACAGAAGGTGGAGGCTGAGGTGAGCCTCTAGGGCTGAGTAAAATTTCAAAAGCTAGCAAGGGAAAGCAGAGGGAACATTCTGAGCAAAGGCTCAGGGGAAGAATGTTTTCAGAAAAAGATATCCAGCCCTGTGTGTTTGTACAGTGCAGTGTGTGGGTGATCATGGGAATGGGTGGAGTTAGCAAGGGTTGGAGGTATGGCTAAAGAAGTAGGTCACCAATCTCAGAAGGCTGAGGGCTCTGAGTTTGGTACAAGAGTTTCCAAAGATGAGTGCATGCTCCCAGGAGGGTGTGCAAATCATATTGGAATCTCCTTTTTTATTTACTTTTATTTACATAAAAGAAGTTAAAATTCATATTACTTCCTTTATAGATTGACTAGGGGACCCATGTCAGATGCATAAGTCAAAAGATTCCATGTCACATCTCCAACTATGGTTATTCTGAGGGAGGGGTAGGGATTCTATGCCCTAGAATGTCCATGAGGTACCCACACTGCTGTTCTCATTTAGATAATTTTTTGGATTTATGGAATCTTTACCTTTATCTAACTTAATAAATCTTCACAAAATGGACAAGTGGTTTTGAAAGATTTCTGCAAAGAACTCATGGATTGAGAATGACTCTTGTAACAAATACAAGCAAACAACAAGAAAATGGCAGGGCTGATTTTTCTCCTATTCTTGGCTTGTCACTGGCCACATTTCAGGGGTTAAAGCCAACGATGATCTAATCACATATAACAAGCAGTAGGCAAATCAATCAATCAATCAATCAAATACCCTTAAAATTCTCAGGAAGAATGCTTGAAAGATGGGTTTACATTCCTGTGATTAACGATGAACCCCACTTACAGTGTTGATCATGTCTTGGGATGGTAGAAAAGATAGTATGATGTTATGAAGATTAACACATATTTTAAAGCATTCTTGAATTCTTATGTATCTCTCCTTTTATCATTTCTATTTTTGCTTTATTTTTATAATGTGCATAGTATATTGGCATGGTTTGACGCACATGCATACACACATATTATAAATCAATATGGGCACACAAATTATAAATCTTTTTAACTGGTGAGGCTCCATGCTCAGATGAGTTTGGAGACTGCTGACTGGGGCCAAGAGAAATCATTCTTGGAGGTCCTTCAACAGTGGGAGGCATGATGAGAGCTGTGTTTGTGGTGATAAATGTGATCACATATTCTCAAGGGAAAAAAAAGTGTTGCACAAGGAATCAGAGAGGTGGAGTCTGAAAGAGAGTCATTAAACTTGGCTCTTCCTCTTTCAGAGACGTTGTTCTCTCTTCCTTACGAAGGTAAACCACAGACCTCTTGCATCTGGCAGCAGGAGCTCTGTAGGACATGTTCCCAGAGCCAGGCTTTCTCTGGCTGTCTGCACAGGAAGAAGATTGCGTAGAACATCCTTCAGCTAATTTCCTCTCTTCTGCAGTTCTAGCTTTATGAGAAACCAATCCTGAAACAGTCCTCAGCTTTGACTTACAGCAGAGGTGAGCGAGATTATCATTGTGACATGGGAGCTCCAGGCTTTCCTGCCTGAAAGAGGCAGAATTTCAGAACGGTCAGAGGGATGGGCTCTGCAGTTAGACAATCTACATCCAGTTCTACCAGGTATTCCTGGACTCACCTTAGCCAATTCCTTACTTTCTTTATGCCATGGTTTCCTCATCTGTAAGTTGAGGTTAACCATCATACCTGTGCGGTAGTGGTGAGGAGTCAATAAGACAATGGGCGTGAAAGACAGAGTGTGATTTTCAGCATAGAATAAATTCCCAAGGCATGTGAGTTCTTCTCATTACAAAGGAATGAACTGGAGCATGGTCTGAAGGGCCCTGGGGAAGAAATGAAGAAAGAGGCTTCCAGGAATACAGATCCTTTAATCTCCTTAAAGCAACATCCAAACAAAAGTATAACTCTCTATGGAAGCCAGCACACTCAAGGCTGCCAGTTGCAGGTGGCGAGCAGGGCCAACATGGCTGCCTCTGAGTCACCCTCTCTCCTTGACTCATCTGTCACCTCTGTCATCTCTGGCTATTGCCACAGTTTCTTGTGAGAAATTATGAAATAAACGGCCTGTGCAGTAATGCCTGGGTGACTAGGTGAATCCTGGGCATGTGGCCAACGCTCCATGCACTTTAAATATCCTTAGGTTTCGTGAACTCCACATGATTTAATTTCCTTAAAGAAAAAAAAGAGTGCTGATGATCACGCTCAGAAGGACTGACAGATGCAAAGTTAACATTCCGAGGCCTTCCAGGGTGAGACTTACACGAAGCAAAAAGATGTGGTGGGTGACAGGAGTGAACCATGCTCCTTCATAGCCAGTCTCTCTGTTTCCAGACGTCAGCCAGCGCCTGGAGGACAAGAGCACGTGATCGTGGTGATAATTAAGTCATCACACCAGTAGCTTTGCTCATGTGTACTGGGATAGAGAATTTCCAGAGTACTTTCGTATGTGATGATGATGATAATAATTAATAATAAATTCTTTCACTTGGCCCTTTATCTCCTCCTTTCTCTTTCAATCACATGGAAATATCATGATCCCCATTTTACTTGTGACAAAACTGAGGCCCAGAGAGACTTTGAGGAACCTGAGCCCAATCACACAGCTGGAAAGGAGGAGAGTCAGGTGAAAACCCAGGTCTTCTGGCTAAAAGCAGAGTCTTCTTTCCACTCTATTTTGTTCATGTGATCTACATAAAACACTCCAGATCCCTTTGGTCTGGAGGGAAGTTCCCTTTTCTGTTACTCCTTTTGTCTTTCCCCAGCAGGTCTGGCCATTGCATGACCATTGATGTGTCAATTTCTCTGTGATAGCGTGCATTACACCATATGCTGTTGATCATCTTATGAGTGTCTCTCCCTGAAGAGATTGTGATCTCCTGAAGAACTCTAACTCATCTGTGTATGCCCAGCACCTAGCCCAGAGCCTACTATGTGGTCCATGCTTATTGATTGAATGATGAATAAATTAATGCCTCCGAACTAAATGTCCTTTGTACTCCTTTCCGCCTCTTCTATTTTTATCTGTCCTTCTAGCCCCAGCTCAGGGCCCATGATGTTGTCCATCTCTTCTGAACCTCTGTAGAACCATAGGCTCTCAGCCATATCCTTAGAGCATATATATCTTATCTCTTCAAAGGGTTCTTGAGGGTAGAGATTAAATCTGAGTGTCCAAAGGGTCCCTCATGAGATCTAGGCCAATTCTAGGTAGAGTGGGTACATGGTGAGTACTCATGCCCATGTTCACATGATTGCCTGCACTTTGGCAAGAGCTGGTGGAACAGGTTGGTGACAGAGCCCAAGCAGAGACTTAATTGGTAAGAGGCAGAAAAGCAGATGGCCAAGAGCCCAGCCTTTACCTGGCTTATCAGCATACCCCTTTCACAATCACTGAAACTGTGTCTCATGGACACTTTTACAGATGGGTAATTCCTTGAAGCCAGACGATAGATCTGTGAAGAGATCAAGCTTCAGGGGGAAAAATTATCACTGCAACTTATTTGTGTAAAAATATGTGAACCAGAGACTCATCGTCAGAAAGGAACAAATATGAGGGACTCTGTGAACCAGTCGGATGTGAAAAGGAACAGACCAAGAAACTGGGACACTGGGCTAGTTAATTAATGACTTGGTGAACTAGTAAGGTAGTTTGCTTAAATGAGGGGGGAAGACTATGATTAAAAATAAATACATTAAAGGAGGTAACAACCAACAATTTTATTGAGTTCTCATCTCTTTTGGCCCAATAGTTCCACTACTGGAGATTTATTCTAAGAAAATAATCCAAGCCTAGGAAAAGGGATGGCAGGAAAGTGCCCAAAGAGGTATTATTGATAACAGAAGTGAATTGGAGATAACATCAATGGCCCAGGATAATTTCGAAATGCTGATATAAATGACAATGTATTCACTAAAGTTATATTTTGAAGCCATTCAAATGGGTCATTATAAAGACCACATTGGAATTGTTCATTGTGTGGTGACTATGACAAAGATTAGAATGCAAAATTATATTTGTGCTGCATGTCCAACACTGTGAGAAAATATGATTTTTTGGAAAAGACAGGAAAGAATGGAAATAGATGATTTATAAAGATAGTAAGCTTGTGGGTGGCTTTTTATTTCCATAATCATGGTATTATGTATTTGTATAATATAAAAAAAAATGGATGTTCATCAGATACTTAAAAGAAAAAGAAAAACACCTTAACATGAGGTATGTTGCACCCAGTAGCCATTTCGGAGAGGTTAAACATGAGACGTGATATTTTCCGAAACCTCATCTTCAAACACAGGTCCAGCTTAGATTTCTTTCACTGGTGACAAGTTTGAAATCGTGTACTTGAAAGTCGGAAAGACTTTGGACCCATAGCTATGGATATGGAATGCACACATGGGTATGGATATAATTCCCCTGGAAAGATAGACCTCATGAGTCCTCTCATGTACCAAATGCCTCATGCAAAGTGATGCCTGTATATGAAGAGTGGAAAGATTATGAATGTGTGGATTTCAATGCCCTTCAAAATGCATGAGAGCTTAAAAATTAAGGGAGACCATGTTTAAGGGATCCAAGTGAGGCTCATCTTCTAGTAACAAATTTAAACTATGAACCATATACAGCACAGAGAGTGCTTTCGTTTTGGGGTAGAATCCCAGTTTATAAGCTTTTTTTCCTTATCATCCATGTTAGTGTCATTATAGACTTGCCTTTGGCAATCTTTTTTTTTTTTTGAACCACTTTATTGAGATATTATTGACTTACAAAAAGTTACACGTATTTAATGTATACCATTTAATGAGTTTGGAGATAAGTATCCATCCATGAAAACATCACTACACTCCATGTCAAAAACATATCCATTCCCTCCAAAAGTTTCTTTTCCCATTCTTATTTATTATTGTTATTATTATTATTATATGTGTGATAAGAACACTTAACATAATATCTACCCTCTTTGCAAAATTTTAAAAATACAATACGGTATTTTTAACTATAGCCACTATGCTGTACAGTAGATGTCTAGGACTTATTCATCTTGTATAACTGAAACTTTGTACCCTTTGACTAATATCTCCCCCTTTCTCCTGCTCCTCAACCCCTGGCAACCACCATTCTACTCTCTGCTTCTATGAGTTTTACTATTTTATATTCCTCATGTAAGTGGTATTATGTCAAAATGGATTAAAAAGTTAAACATAAAATCTGAAACCATGAAACTCCTAGAAGAAAATATAGCAAGAAAACTTCCTGACATTGGCTTTAGCAGTGATTTCTTGGATATGACATCAAAGGAGCAGGCAACAAAAGCAAAATAGACAAATGGGATTGCATCAAACTAAAAAGCTTCTGCACGGTGAAGGAAACAATCAACAAAATGGAAAGGTAACCAACAGAATGGGAGAAATTGTTGCAAACCATGTATCTGATAAAGGGCTATTACCCAAAATACATAAGAAACTCCTACAACTCAATAGCAAACAACAATTAATCCAATTTGAAAATGGGCAAAGGAACTGAATAGACATTTCATCAAAGAAGACATACAAAAGGCAATTGTTTAAATAAATGCCAAAAGCTGAAAATTCCTTTTTATTTTTTTACTTAAATCAAAACCTGAACTTTATAACAAGGGATGTAAAACCAAGAAAATTAATTTCGATTTCTTTATTTTCCTATCTGGCATAGTTCAGCGACATATATAATAATTGTTAGTTGTTCATGACTTTTGCCCCTGAAGCAATCTAGTTGTACTGGATGATGTTTACTTTATAAAATTTTACTTTTTTTTTTTTTTTTTGCACTTTACTACCCATTTAATTAATAGTCTCATTTTGAAATTGCCATCCCAAATAATGAAAATTCCTCTTGTTACTGTTGAATCTGTCTTCTAGGTTTGAGACATCCCAGTTCCTCATTCCAAATAATTTTTACTAGATCCACACATTTTCCTGGAAAGATCGATCCATTTGTACCGTGAAAAGCACCATCATGTTTGGCTAAGTATTGGCTAAATAATATTAACCTAAAAACTTTATACTAATATTCAAAGCAAATGTTAGCTTTTCTTTGTCTCTGTTGCATTTTATCAACTGCTGTTTTTTTTCCAGCTTTTTAATTTTTCAGTCCACCACCTACTCTTAAGTAGGCTTTTCTGTGTACAAGTCAATATGTTCACTTTTATTACTTCTATTTTAAAGAATTAAGCAGATCACCTCTTTATTTCTTTTTCTCCTCAAACTTTCATCTTTTCTTAGGTCCTCCTGTGCTTTTTCTATTTCTGTTACCTAGACAGGTTCTCATTTTTAATGATCTAAAAATGTGCTGTTCAATATAATTGCCACTAGCCACATGTGGATATTTAAATTTTAAATTAGTTAAAATTGAATAGAAATTAAAATTAACGTAAAAGTTCCTCAGTTCCAGTAGCTACATGTCACATACTCAGTAGGCACGTGTGTCTAGTGACTACCATTTTGGCAGCACAGATGTAGACCATTTTCATCATAGCAGGAAGTTCTACTGGACAACACTGATCTAAAGGATTACAAAACAAATTGTATTCAAAGTGTATAACATTTGAATATAATTTCATGAAAAATGTACATGAAAGTAAATGTAATACATTTAAAAATTAAAATTACTTTCCATATGCATTTTCAGAAACATCTTAAATATCAAAAATTATTAACTCCAGTTAAAAAGGAAACTACAAATAAGTTATAATTAATAGATATTAACATTGTAAATAAAAATTATTTAAGTAAAGCTAATTTTAAAGTTTAATTTTTTAATTTAATCAAATTGTATTTATTTCTGGAAAAAATTAAACTATTGAAAATGCCAGCTTTTAATGCCCGCTTAGTTGCAAATGTAATAAATCTATATCACACTTGTCAGAGAGATTATGTTTCAACCTCCATAGATACAAATTTAAGAGTAATATGAATTGTTTATTTTGCAAAATATTCCTCAACTGTCATGTAAAGCTGCTGGAAATTCATGCTCATTCAGAACTTCCAGAGTCATGAATTAGAGCATAAAGAGAAACAAGAAAACGCACACCCAGCACTACTTTCCTATTAAGGGTCTATTATATTTATGCCATCTGAGAGGAAGGATGTGACAAGTTAATTCATTGTTTAATTTCTCTTACCTAAGTGCTTTAACCATTCAAATCCTCCCTGTTCTCCAAAGCAGTATAGGGCAAAAGATCTGAAGATCTGGGGACCTGACTGACGTTTGTCACAAGAACTGATGTTTCTGGTTATGGTTCTTGCTGTGCCGGCTCTGAGTACCAGATTCTGAATGACAGAAGAGCCCATGCCGTCTTTTTCAGATTTATTTGTTTTCATGTTTGTGATATGCCACGGTATCTTTCCTCAAAGGTGAACTTGGGGGCCTTCTTGCCTGGGTCTCAGGGCAGTAAGAGTCACATGGATGTGATACGTAACATGGCTAAGGGACTGATAGCCGGGTTGGACAGACCTCCAGCAGATACAGTTGATGGAGCCCTTCCATGTACTACAGATCAGGCTCTCTTCAAGGGAACCCAACAAGGAAGGCATTACTGTCCATCAAGCCCATCTCCTAAAGGGCAAACTGAGTCTTTAGAAGAGGGAAACAACTTGCTCAAGACAGCAGAGTTGATAAGAGGCAGAGCCACGTTTTAAAACCAGGGCTGTCTGAAGCCAAAGCTCTTAGCCTAACCGCTCCACATCCTACCCCAGATGCATGGCTGCATCTCCAGCTCCCTGGAGTCAGTCATCTGAAGGGAGGCTCTTTCTGGGAAAGGGCTGGTGCTGAAAGCTGCCTTTTTGCTGGCTGAGGACAGTAGGGTTGAATATAGATGAGATGAGCCCTGAGAGTGTGGATCCCCAGCAGGAAGACGACTGGGGAAGGGAGGTGCTGCCACTGCCACATGGATCTACTCGCAGCTCTCCCTTGCCCCCAAAACCTCTTTTGGTGCCTTCAGGACAGGCCACACTCCTCAGCAAGATGTTTAAAATAAAAAACCCCAATCTTGCCCCAACCAACTTACTCAGCGACATCTCCCCCATTCCCACCTCCCCCCAGCACAGCCCCGATTTTAGTCTCCATGAACCCCATATTCTCAGAAAACAATCTGCTCTCTCAGCCTTCCCACCTGTGAATATGCTGCCCCTTTGGCTAGAACACCCTGTTTCCTCCCACCTGTCTGGAGAAACCTTACTCATCCTTCAGGTTATAATTCAAGTGTCACCTCCTGGGTCATTGGTTCCTAGACCCCCAGAGGGGGTTGGTCACATACTCCCCTGAGGCTTCTAGAACTTTATTCAGACCTAAGTTAGAGTCCCATCATCACAGCAGCCTGTGATGCTTGCCTGTATGTCCAGACGTCTCACTATAGACGGTGAGATCCTGCAGAACAGAAGCCATTTTCTATTCAACTCTGCGTCCTCCCCGCCCCATCCCCTTGCTCCAAGCACAATCCCTAGAATATAGCAGGCCCTTACCAAGTGTTGAGTGTTGAATGAATGCACCTTCAAGGGAAGGTGACCTCAGGGGCTTGGTTTCCTGGGCGGAGACCTTGCCCGCTGCACCCACAGGCCCCTTTGAGCAATGTCCCATCCAAGGCACTGAGCCACTACTGGGGCCGTTGCAGCAGCAGGAGCCTAGGGTGCAGCTGATGGGAAAATAAACAGAGAAGGCAAAAACAAGGGTGTGTTGAAATCTTGACAAACTTCTATTCCTTGGTGTTCAAACTTGCCCACATCTTCTAAGTCAGGTGGGTTCTTAGTCCAGTGCTCTGAGAGGATCCACTGTAGGTACAAAGGCTATGGGATCATGGCCCAGGAGCAGGGAAGAGACCAGGAGATGTGAAATTGTCTTCCTTGTTTAGATTTTCTCTTAGTGTGCGTGTTTGTCTTTCTAGACAGAAGAAACCCTTCCCCTGCTTTAATTACCTAATGGCTTTGACACCTTGGGCTGTTGCATCACCACAACTGCTTTGTCAAGGATACTGCACCGAGGTGGATCTAGGCTTAGGGAGAGGCAGCTGACAGGAAACAAGTTCTGACAGCCAGGGAAATGTTGGGCAGAGGAAGAGATCTAGGGGAGGAAGGGAGGGTGGTGAAAAGAAGAAAAAGGAAATTGTTGGGATGGTGGTAAAAGGAGATCTTGGGAAAGGTGGCAGCTAAGTTAGCAAAACTGGATGTCTCTGGAAGATTTCCCAGATGAGGCTTCAGGAAGGTTGTGCACAAGCAGGCAAACCTGTCTGCTACAGGTCCCCGAAAGGAACACAATTAGAGAGCTCAGGTTGCCATCTTGGGATTACATCTGGCTGAGATGTTTTCTTCACTCTGGATCTCAATTTCTCTCCTCAGAAACAAGGCCAGAATTGGAATCTTTCCCACAAACCCCCAGATGCTCCCTTGGAAATACTCTTTTTTTTTTTTTTAACATCTTTATTGGAGTATAATTGCTTTACAATGGTGTGTTAGTTTCTGCTGTATAACAAAGTTAATCAGCTATACATATACATATGTCCCCATATCCCCTCCCTCTTGCGTCTCCCTCCCATGCTTCCTATCCCACCCCTCTAGGTGGTCACAAAACACCCAGCTGAGCTCCCTGTGCTATGCGGCTGCTTCCCACTAGCTATCTATTTTACGTTTGGTAGTGTATGTATGTCCATGCCACTCTCTCACTTCATCTCAGCTTACCCTTCCCCCTCCCCATGTCCTCAAGTCCATTCTCTATGTCTGTGTCTTTATTCCTGTCCTGCCCCTAGGTTTGTCAGAACCATTTTTTTTTTAGATTCCATATATATGTGTTAGCATATGGTATTTGTTTTTCTCTTTCTGACTTATTTCACTCTGTATGGCAGACTCTAGGTCTATCCACCTCACTACAAATAACTCAATTTCGTTTCTTTCTATGGCTGAGTAATATTCCATTGTATATATGTGCCACATCTTCTTTATCCATTCATCTGTTGATAGACACTTAGGTTCTTCCATGTCCTGGCTATTGTAAATAGTGCTGCAGTGAACATTGTGGTACATGACTCTTTTTGAATTATGGTTGTCTAAGGGTATACGCCCAGTAGTGGGATTCCTGGGTTGTATGGTAGTTCTATTTTTAGTTTTTTAAGGAACCTCCATACCGTTCTCCATAGTGGCTGTATCAATCTACATTCCCACCAACAGTGCAGGAAGGTTCCCTTTTCTCCACACCCTCTCCAGCATTTATTGTTTGTAGATTTTTTGATGATGCCCATTCTGACTGGTGTGAGGTGATACCTCATTGTAGTTTTAATTTGCATTTCTCTAATGATTAGTGCTGTTGAGCATCCTTTCATGTGTTTGTTGGCAATCTATATATCTTCTCTGGAGAAATGTCTATTTAGGTCTTCTGCCCATTTTTTGATTGGGTTGTTCGTTTTTTGATATTGAGCTGCATGAGATGCATGTATATTTTGGAGATTAATCCTTTGTCAGTTTCTTCATTCGCAAATATTTTCTCCCATTCTGAGGGCTGTCTTTTTGTCTTGTTTATGGTTTCCTTGCTGTGCAAAAGCTTTTAAGTTTGATTAGGTCCCATTTGTTTATTTTTGTTCTTATTTCCATTTTTTCTAGGTGCTGTGATTTATATCATAGAGTGTTCTGCCTATGTTTTCCTTTAAGAGTTTTATAGTGTCTGGCCTTACATTTAGGTCTTTAATCCATTTTGAGTTTATTTTTGTATACTGAGTTAGGGAGTGTTCTAATTTCATTCTTTTACATGTAGCTATCCAGTTTTCTCAGCACCACTTATTGAAGAGGCTGTCTTTTCTCCATTGTATACTCTTGCCTCCTTTATCAAAGATAAGGTGACCATATGTGCATGGGTTTATCTCTGGGCTTTCTATCCTGTTCCATTGATCTATATTTCTATTTTTGTGCCAGTACCGTACTGTCTTGATTACTGTAGCTTTGTAGTATAGTCTGAAGTCAGGGAGCCAGATTCCTCCCATTCCAGTTTTCTTTCTCAAGATTGTTTTTGCTATTCGGGTCTTTTGTGTTTCCATAGATATTGCAAAATTCTTTGACCTAGTTGTGTGAAAAATGCCATTGGTAGTTTGAAAGGGATTACCTTGAATCTGTAGATTGCTTTGGGTAGTATAGTCATTTTCACAATGCTGATTCTTCCAATCCAAGGACATGGTGTATCGCTCCACCTATTGGTATCATCTTTAATATCTTTCATCAGTGTCTTATAGTTTTCTGCATACAGGTCTTTTTTCTCCCTAGGTAGGTTTCTTCCTAGGTATTTTATTCTTTTTGTTGTAATGGTAAATGGGAGTGTTTCCCTACTTCTCTTTCAGATTTTTCATCATTAGTGTATAGGAATGCAAGAGATTTCTGTGCATTAATTTTGTATCCTGTTAATTTACCAAATTCATTGATTAGCTCTAGTAGTTTCCTGGTATCATCTTTAGGATTCTCTATGTATAGTAAGTATCATGTCATCTGCACACAGTGACAGTTTTACTTCTTCTTTTCTGATTTGTATTCTTTTTATTTCTTTTTCTTCTCTGATTGCTATGGCTAAAGCTTCCAAAACTATGTTGAATAATAGCAGTGAGAGTGGGCAATCTTGTGTTGTTCCTGATCTTAGAGGAAATTGTTTCAGTTTTTCACCACTGAGAACAATGTTGGCTGTGGGTTTGTCATACATGGCCTTTATTATGTTGAGGTAGGTGCCCTCTATGCCTACTTTCAGGAGAATTTTTATCATAAATTAGTGTTGAATTTTGTCAAAAGCTTTTTCTGCATATATTGAGATTATCATGTTTTTTATCCTTCAGTTTGTTAATATGGTGTACCACAGTGATTGATTTGCATATATTGAAGAATCCTTGCATTCCTGGGATAAACCCCACTTGATCGTGGCGTATGATCCTTTTAATGTGCTGTCTTACTGAAATACTCTTGAGACAAAAATGTAAGAAATCATCAAAACCATCATAAAGTCCTTCATAAATATTCAAGCAGTTAGTACGGGAGATTCTGGAAACAAACATGGTCAAACTAAGTGTTTGTCACAACTGTGAAACACAGCCCCAGCAAAGGACAGCCCCAGCCAATTTAATCTGGCCTCTAGCTACTGTATGGAGGAACCAAAGAAGTAGATGTAGGGAAACCAAAAGCTTGGAGATCTTGAAACATGAGGATGAAGAATTGAACATTTAGTTGTATGAGCCTGGGGTGGGGCTCGGGAGACCCCAGCTCGGCTTATTGCTTTACAGACGTGAACCTAGATTTCTCAACTGTATGATAAAAGGATGAATCTCTGTGGGGCTCGTGTTCCTTGGGGTGAGTGTGTAGAGCTATGCAGTCAGATGCTGGAGGCCACTGTCAAGTACAATTCATCTTCCTGGAACATCAATTTTACCTGATGGCAAACATTTTATTTTATTATTTTTTTTAAGTTTTATTGGAGTATAGTTGTTTTACAATGTTGTGTTAGTTTCTACTGTAAAACAAAGTGAATCAGCTATACATATACATATATTCCCTCTTTTTTGGATTTCCTTCCCATTTAGGTCACCACAGAACACTGAGTAGGGTTCCCTGTGCTATACAGTATGTTCTCATTAGTTATCTATTTTATACATAGCATCAATTGTGTATATATGTTAATCCCAATCTTCCAATTCATCCCACCCCCCCCTTTCGCCCTTGGTATCCATACCTTGTTCTCTATGTCTGTGTCTCTATTTCTGCTTTGCAAATAAAATCATCTGTCCCATTTTTCCAGATTCCACACATATGCCTTAATGTATGATATTTGTTTTTCTCTTTCTGACTTACTTCACTCCATATGACAGTCTCTAGGTCCATCCACTGATGGAAAACATTATTTTTTACTCAAAAATTAATTCACTTGGTCAAAAAATGCTTATCAAGTTTTGGCTACATGCCAGGTACTGTTTTAAACACTATTTTATTATCAAAGTAAACATGGATATATTATGGAATAATGTGCATAATTTACAGGATCTAAGGTGAACAATGGTCCCCAAAATTATTTTTCACATACAGGGGCACTTCTGGCTGTGTCCATTCGCTCTCAACTCCAACCAAATAATGCACATTTATTCTCCTTTGCCCCTGGGCACACGTCAGTGGATAGGCAGGCCAGTAGTCTTAGGCCCTTTTCCAATGGATACAGCCTATACTGTCATCACCACCAGAAATTAAGCAAACCCTTGTTGTTGACAACAGGTTTGATATGCATATCTACCAGATGAAAGTAAGATAAGGGAACTAACTTCAAATAAGCACCGCTACCTATCTAACAGGTGATAAGTGTATCAGCCTTTTTAAAACCATTTCACTTGATCTCCACAACCATCCACCTGCAAAATCGGTGTCATTGCCCCAATTTGAAAATTCAGGAGAGGAAGCCGAGACTCAAAGAGCTTGAGTGACTTGTTCAAAGTCTCAGTGCTAAGAAATGGAAGAGTCAAGATTTCATCCTGCCTTGGTCTGGCTCCAAGCCAATCCCCTTCTCCCTTTCTGACCCCACCCTCCAAAGGTGATAGCAATCACTTTTCCTTTGAAGTCTCTCTCTGTCTCACAGCTCAGCAGTATAATCTTAAACTCGGGTGCTAAGGACATAGCATTAGAGAGAAAATGCACATGACCCCCTCCACAGAACAACAGATTGTCAGAATGGGACCAGACTGCAGAGATTGTCCAATACTCTTGTTTCCAGAGAGGAAACCTGGGGCCTAGGCTATAACATGAACATTTGTGGAAAGAAGCTCTGAGGTTGGCAAGACATATCCAAGTTCAGCACTGCCGTGTTCCCCTGGGACCCTGCAGTCCCTTAAGCTCCCCGAGACTGATTTTCCTTCTCTATAAAATGGGATGGAACGGGGAAATTATGTCACTTGCAGAAGGCTGTTGTAAAGATGATATAAAATCATGTACGTGCAAGATTTTAAACCTTAAAGTGCTATGTACAGATGTCTGTGACTCACCTAAGTTCTCCCAGCACAGACCCAGTTCTCAGATATTAAATATTCTTCCACTGCCCCACAGTGCTGGAGACCCTCCCTGAAGCTGCAGCCACCCCACTCACTTTCAGAACACAGTCAGAATCCTTTGCGAAAGAGTGGACTGGTGTACACTTTTATAACTTGAGAAAATGGAGCGAGTAACCACAGTCTCTCCTCATCCTAAGATGCTCCTTGTGGGAGGAAAACACACACCCTAGACGCATGGTTAGTGCCCAGAATGAGCTGAGCTCTGTACCCAGAGCAGCCTTGAGTCAAGGTCCTTGCCCTGTAGGAGCAAGTTCGGGTGAAGGGAGTTTCCCCAAAGGAAGTGACTCACTCAGGGAGGGTCTCTTTGTTATGCCATGTGCCAGGCCAAATCTGTTTGACCTCTACAACTTCAAGCCTGTAAGCAGTGGGAATATGGAGTCTCCCCCACTCCCACTCCATCCCACTCCCTCCCCCAGTCTCTCCCCAGGCCCTCCCTGAATTAACAAGGTGAGCTCACAGGCAGGATACTCCACAGAGCCGTGTGGAACATACAACAGTGCTCCAGCTCCTCTGGGGCACCCTCTCCAAATTCTCCAGGTACAATCCTGCCACCACTGCACCAGTCCTGAGAGGAGAAATACGGAAAACATTAACTCCCTCATGGTATCCTTGGAGAAACTGAAGCCCAGGACAAATGCAACGTCTGCCTGCGAATCAGCATTAAAAACACCAGCACCCGGGACTCAATTCCTGCTCCTGCTTCTCACACTCAGCCGCCAGGACCTTCCCACTCCAGGCTCTGTGTCCTCCCAGGGAGCGGAGGCCTGGTGGTCACAGGCTGTGGTAGCTCCTGGCACCTCCTAGCACCAGGCATGCCACCTAATAAGCACTTCACATAATGTTGATCAGAGACTGAGATGCCTAACTTACTTCTCTCTGACTTCCTGTTTTCTCATCTGCAAAATGCCAGGGTTAAATTAGATGATCTCTGAGACATTTTCCATTTCTCACTGGTATTTTTAGGTCAGTTGAGTACCTTAGCTTGGCAAATGGGAAGTGTGGAAATCAGACTAGGACAGTAGGTTGGGGTCCCAGGGATAGATAGAGGACCTAGCACAGGGCAGGCAGGGGTTAAAAATGAGGGAGAGATGTGAGAGATGTGCCCTCACAGAGCCCTCAGCCTGGGGCAAAATAAGATCCTCAATAAGAATGGACATGGGCAGGCAAAGTTGCTCAGAAGAAGGGAACTCCATAAGCTTGGAAGTCAGGAGATCTGGGTGCCTATGCAGAGCCTGACTTTGCCTTGCTGGGAAGATCAATTCCTTTTTCTGGACCTCATTTATGGTTTAATGTCCACTCTTCTACAAGGTCTTGAAAGGAAGATCTTCCCTCCTTTTCCTTGACAGAGGTGGAGCAGGAAGAGTCCCTCTTCCATTGCCTGGGACTCTTTCTTCAAAACACAGGTCATGTGGCTAACACTGCTCATTTTTACACGGGGATTCCTTGGAGCAGGGCATGGCCTTAACCCTGACTGCGTGGACAGAAATTTGCAGAAACCTGAGTATGTTATAGACCTTGATCTCCTCTAATTCTTTCAAACGTGTCCACTTTCTCTTCCTTTTTTAAAATATTTTAGCTCAGACCCCCTGCACAGAAGAAATTACAGACTCTCTGGGCTGGAAGAGACCTGAGGGTCTTTACATCTTGACCTTCTTCCATCTGAGCATCTACCCATCCAGGCTCTGTCTGAGCATCCCCAGGAGCAAGGATCTCAGTGTCTCCCATGGCAGCTAATTTCATCTGGGGCAGTTCTATTTACTAGCAGTTTTTCAAAGGAAAGCTCCCTTAATTAAAACAAGCCTGAGGGCTTCCCTGGTGACGCAGTGGTTGGGAGTCCGCCTGCCGATGCAGGGGACGCGGGTTCGTGCCCCGGTCCGGGAGGATCCCGCATGTTGGGGAGTGGCTGGGCCCGTGAGCCATGGCTGCTGAACCTGCGCGTCCGGAGCCTGTGCTCTGCAACGGGAGAGGCCACAACAGTGAGAGGCCCGCGTACCGCAAAAAAAAAAAAAAAAAAAACAAGCCTGAATACCATCAGCGGTCAGCTCACCAGCTATTTCCTTGGGGTCTGTCTCCAGCAAGACAGCTGGGTTGCAGATGTCTTGCCTCAGCAGGTATTCCCACCTCCAGTCCTAAATCTTTGCCTTTAGACTTTAGGTCCATCTTGATCATTCACAAGTCCCATAGTAACTTGTTGCTTGTTAAATAATGTTTAATGTTGAGCTTTTTTCCCCCTATTTCATTTTTTTAAGGGAGTGTAACTCAGTGGTTAATTCTGTGAGCTAATTCTGTACCAGGGATCAAGTTGGAGTCTCGAAGTGATCTGGGGTCTCAGTTCTGGCTCATTCAGTCGTGGTGTGCCCTTGGTCAAATGACTTATTCTCTCCGAGTCTCAGTTTCTAAGTCTGTAAACATTAATAACACCTACCTCTTGGTTGTTGAAAGAATTAAATTAAATAGTTCAGTTGAGGTGTTTGTCCTATAGTAAGAAGGAGTGTTAATGAGTCTTATTTTTTTTTTGTACAGTCCATCTTCATGTAGAGTCCAAATCCATCTCTCTGTAGCAATTACCATCTTCTTGGTCCCAGTTTTATCCTCTGAGACCTTGCAGAATAGGCTAAATCCCTCTTCCACGTGGCAACACTTCAAATATTTCCATTTGACCACAACCCCTTTACATGGTAAAGGGCCTCACCCGAGAAACTGAGGTGGGATAAAGTGTATCCAAAGCCTCACCACAATCTGGAAGGAGAACCAAGAATTGCTACTTCCCTGGCCTGGAGTGACCACCTCAACATCGGCCTCCAAGAAGAGTGGGGAGAGCCAGGGCTCTTGGAAAACTCAGCTCTGGCAACACATGACATTGAAGTGTTGAAACATGCCACTTTGATGTGGCATTAGCTCATGATATTGCTTTATTTTCTTAATTTAGAAGAAAAGCACAGCTGCTAGAATTTCTAATATAAGAAGTATGGTGGTACACCAAAGGTTTTCAGGAATTTTTCCACAAGAGCACTGCACCCAATTGTGTAACTTTAAAAAAAATATTCTTGCAAATCCATTTTTTTCTATTATGCAAAGACCACCTTTTAAATTGTTTTCTAACCTTTCAACTTCTAAACTATTAAATCCTTGATGGTCAATGTATTCCGTCTAGTTGAAACAGCTTCTAGAGCAAGACAGGGTTTAATTAAATAAACAAATACTTAGACGGAAGTACTCTTTTTGTTGAATGGAGATCCTAAGAAATCTATCTGCTACCTTTCTACCTGCTTGGGATGTGAGCATTATTTGATCCCCTGTTTTGAACTCACTGAAATGGGACCGCTAGATAAATGCAAAATATTATTCTCATCAGCCAGTCCCGTAATATCTTCTATAGTTAAATTTCTTGTCTCTAGATGATTTTCAAGCTTGGACTGTTAGCGCCAGTGACTTATTAGGGAAACTGCAGAACAGACACTTTCATTGGGAAGAAGAATAGACTAGACTCTCCCTTAACAATAACTTCAAAACATGAGGTTCTACTTTTCTAATCAATTGTTGAGACAATCTGTGTTGGAGGACAAAAAGAGTACTAGTGAAGGCTTGCTCTTCAGAAGATAACTCAAAAAGAAACGTATCTGATCACACAGATGGTCAAAATTTCAGGGTTCAATTATGTTACTTTCTGTGTAATACTGAAAATTTCTTTATCTCAAGGTAGACTGCCTGGTAAAACTCAGACCAATTAAGGACCATAATAATTTTTCCATTTTCTATACCAATCTCTGTGCCCGATTCACTGATTATTTCTCATGCAGAATAAATCCAGTAACTGTTTTTATCAATCATTTTTATCTACCTGAAGAATTTCCCATGTGGCGTTTGCTCGATGGGTTCGAAGAGTGCCCAGAGATTGATCCTTTCAGCCTTCTGCACCATCAGCAGGACGTGGAACAGCCAGTGTTCTGAGCCACTTACCTCCAGTAGCATCTGGTCTGTTTATTCCAGTATAACAAATAAATACTATCAGTTTCTTCGTGTATCATGTCTTGGAAGGGGCTGGGAAGCACTGAGCTTCATTGTAACTTTTAGGCCTTTGAAAATACATAATATAATTATAATATTGTGGAGGCAATTGAAACTGGCCAATTTTAGTGTTCTTCATGTTTGTTTTTAAAATTAAACTTAGGTGGAAACCTGTCCCTTTTGTGTGACCTGCTGGCCATGGATTGGTTGTCCCTGCCTGACTCCATTTGCCTATATGAAGAAGAGTAGCTATCCCTTAGAAGACTTAAAGAATGAATATATGTATATGTATAACTGAATCACTTTGCCATACACCTGAAACTAACACAACATTGTAAATCAACTATATGTCAATAAAATTAAAATAGTAAAAAAAAAATCTCAGGAGCTCCCTCATGTAAAATGGGCAAAACATTCTCACCAACACACTACCCCCACCGCCCTGAAATAGGTCCCTACCTCAGATCCTTTTCATTCGACTCAGATGCCATTTCCTCCAAGAAGCCTTCTCTGACTCTTCACATCCCATCACTAAAGTTAGAAATAATCTCCCCATTCTTTGAATCCCCATAACTCTCGTTCTGTTCTGTTCTTACAATATTTAACAATTTTTGAATCCTGGTCAGTCATATGGTAATAACTGTATTGGAATGTAAACTTTGAGGAGGTAATCCATGTCTTATTTTTAATATCCTTTAAAACACTCCTAACAGGACTTGAATTACACATGAAAGGCACTTAACCAGCTAAAGGAAAGACAAATTAATTTGACACTTCTCTTTGATTCATTATATCTGATTTATTTGGGAATTTGAGTTCCTTAGGAAGTATTTTGGGGGGCATTTTGGTGGGGTTTTCAAAAATTTCTCAAAATTTATGGCAGCTTATTTTTAATTTTAATAACATGATCTAGATGAAAACAAAAACACATGAAAAATATTAAACTTTGCTGTTAAGCAGGGAAGTACAGATGAAAACAAATTTTAAGCCCTGCTTTTAATACAGTAAAGTAGGAAAAAGCTTTAAGCAAACAAAACAATTAACGCTTGAAAGAGCTGTGGTTAAATTGGCTAGTGACATTTTAAATTAACACTTTTTTTAAACAATATATGAGAGCTATAAAAATGCCCAGGCATATTTCCCCAGTCATCTCATTCATAGATATTTTAGAATTCATGCAAAGGTAACAATTCAACAACAACAACAAAAAAAGCAAAATGTGCAAAATGCACAAACATGTCTGTAAGAGCATTCACTATAATAGCAAAAAAGCAAACAAATAAACAACAAACCAAAAAATTGAAGAGAGATCTGCTAGCTACAGAGAGAGGTCTCAGGAGAAACCAATTGTGGAATACTTCCAAGTTCCCTGGCTGGGGAATCAAACCCGCGCTCCCTGCATTGGAAGTGTGGCATCTTAACCACTGGACCACTGGGGAAGTCCCTGATTCTTCATTTTTAAATGCCTTATCGTGCTTTAATACTCCAAGACCCAGCAAATCTTTTTTGGAAGATGATACCTTTAAAGAAGGAGACAGTGTGATCAGTGGCTTCAGTTATTAGAAGGATGTAAATAATATCCTGTACTGAGTCTCCAGAAGGCAGACAACAATGAGAGGTTCAAAATTAGAGGAAGTGTTTTAGAGCACTCTGCTGCAACGGACCACCACCTGCATGCCCAGAGTATGACCTGGTCTGCATAGGCCTCATGGGCTCTGGCAAGACCAGCCTGCTGTCTAATCTCTGCAGTGAAAATCCCGACAGCATTGTGTCAACCACAGGTTTTAGTATAAAAGCAGTGCCATTCCAGAATGTCATCTTGAATGTAAAAGAACTTGGAGGGGCTGATAATATCCAGAAATACTGGAGCCGCTACAACCAAGGATCTCAAGGAGTAACATATGTATTAGGCAGTGCCTCTTTAGAAGATGATTTAGAGACTGCTAGAAGTGAAATGCACTCAGCTCTTCAGCACCCACAACTATGCACTTTACCCTTTTTAATGTTGGCGAATCATCAGAACAAGCCAGCCGCTTGATCAGTACCAGAGCCGTGTGACTGACACTGTGCTGGTGCTCCGGCCAGCTGTCAGGCCTGAGTCTCTGAGGTGGGAGAGCCGAGTTCAGAACATTGGTCCACCAGAGACCTCCTGGCCCCACATAATATCAATTGGCAAGAGTTCTCCCAGAGATCTCCGTCTCAACGCTATGACCCAGCTCCACTCAACTACCAGCAAGCTCCAGTGCTGGACGCCCCATGCCAAACAACTAGCAAGACAGGAACACAACCCCACCCATTAGCAGAGAGGCTGCCTAAACTCATAATAAGTTCACAGACACCCGAAAACACACCACCAGACATACTTCTGCCCACCAGAAAGACAAGATCTAGCCCCACCCACCTGAACACAGGCACCAGTCCCCTCCACCAGGAAGCCTACACAGCCCACTGAACCAATCTTACCCACTGGGGGCAGACACCAAAAACAAAGGGAACTATGAACCTGCAGCCCGCAAAAAGGAGACCCCCAAACACAGTAAGTTAAGCAAAATGAGAAGACAGAGAAATATGCAGCAGATGAAGGAGCAAGGTAAAAACCCATCAGACCAAACAAATGAAGAGGAAATAGGCAGTCTACCTGAAAAAGAATTCAGAGTAATGATAGTAAAGATGATCCAAAATCTTGGAAATAGAATGGAGAAAATACAAGAAACGTTTAATAAGGACCTAGAAGAACTAAAGAGCAAACAAACAATGAGGAACACCACAATAAATGAAATTAAAAATTCTCTAGAGGGAATCAATAGCAGAATAACTGAGGCAGAAGAACGGATAAGTGACCTGGAAGATGAAATAGTGGAAATAACTACCTCAGAGCAGAATAAAGAAAAAAGAATGAAAAGAATTGAGGACAGTCTCAGAGACCTCGGGGACAACATTAAATGCACCAACATTCGAATTATAGGGGTCCCAGAAGAAGAGAAAAAGAAAGGGTCTGAGAAAATATTTGAAGAGATTATAGTTGAAAACTTCCCTAATATGGGAAAAGAAATAGTCAAGTCCAGGAAGCACAGAGAGTCCCATTCAGGATAAATCCAAGGAGAAACACACCAAGACACATATCAATCAAACTATCAAAAATTAAATAAAAGAAAAAATATTAAAAGCAGCCAGGGAAAAGCAACAAATAACATACAAGGTAATCCACATAAGGGTAACAACTGATCTTTCAGCAGAAACTCTGAAAGCCAGAAAAGAGTGGCAGGACATATTTAAAGTGATGAAAGGGAAAAACCTACAACCAAGATTACCTTAACCAGCAAGGATCTCATTCAGATTTGATGGAGAAATTAAAACCTTTACAGACAAGCAAAAGCTAAGAGAATTCAGCACCACTAAATCAGCTTCACGACAAATGCTAAAGGAACTTCTTCAGGCAGGAAACACAAGAGAAGGAAAAGACCTACAAAAATAAACCCAAAATAATTAAGAAAATGGCAATAGAAACATACATATCGATAACTACCTTAAATGTAAATGGATTAAATGCTCCAAGCAAAAGACATAGACTGGCTGAATGGATACAAAAACAAGACCCGTATATATGCTATCTACAAGACACCAACTTCAGACCTAGGTACACATACAGACTGAAAGTGAGGGGATGGAAAAAGATATTCCATGCAAATGGAAATCAAAAGAAAGCTGGAGTAGCAATTCTCATATCAGACAAAATAGACTTTAAAATAAAGACTATTACAAGAGACAAAGAAGGACACTACATAATGATCAATATGGATTGATCATAGGGATCAATCCAAGAAGAAGATGTAACAATTGTAAATATTTATGCACCCAACACAGGAGCACCTCAATACATAAGGCAAATGCTAACAGCCATAAAAGGTGAAATCAACATTAACACAATAATAGTAGGGAACTTTAACACCCCACTTTCACCAATGGACAGATCATCCAAAATGAAAATAAATAAGGAAACACAAGCTTTAAATGATACATTCAACAAGATGGACTTAATTGATATTTATAGGACATTCCATCCAAAAACAACAGAATACACTTTCTTCTCAAGTGCTCATGGAACATTCTACAGGATAGATCATATCTTGGGTCACAAATCAAGCCTTGCTAAATTTAAGAAAACTGAAATTATATCAAGTATATTTTCTGACCACAACGCTATGAGACTAGATATCAATTACAGGAAATAACTGTATAAAATAAACACACATGGAGGCTAAACAATACACTACTAAATAACCAAGAGATCATGGAAGAAATCAAAAATACCTAGAAACAAATGACAATGAAAAAAAATGACCTAAAACCTATGGCATGCAGCAAAAACAGTTCTAAGAGGGAAGTTATAGCAATACAATCCTACCTCAAGAAACAAGAAACATCTCAAATAAACAACCTAACTTTACACCTAGAGCAATTAGAGAAAGAAAAACAAAAAAGCCCAAAGTTAGCAGAAGGAAAGAAATCATAAAGATCAGGTCAGAAATAAATGCAAAAGAAATGAAGACTATGATAGCAAAGATCAATAAAACTAAAAGCTGGTTCTCTGAGAAGATAAATAAAATTGATAAACCATTAGCCAGACTCATCAAGAAAAAAATAGAGAAGACTCAAATCAATAGAATTAGAAATGAAAAAGGAGACGTAACAACTGACACTGCAGAAATACAAAGGATCATGAGAGATTACTACAAGCAACTATATGCCAATAAAATGGACAACCTGGAAGAAATGGACAAATTCTGAGAAAAGCACAACCTTCCAAGACTGAACCAGGGAGAAATAGAAAATATAAACAGGCCAATCACAAGCACTGAAATTGAATCTGTGATAAAAAAATCTTCCAACAAACAAAAGCCCAGGGCCAGATGGCTTCACAGGTGTATTCTATCCAACATTTAGAGACGAGCTAAAACCTATCCTTTTCAAACTCTTCCAAAATATAGCAGAGGGAGGAACACTCCCAAACTCATTCTACGAGGCCACCATCACCCTGATACCAAAACCAGACAAAGATTTCAAAAAGAAAGAAAACTACAGGCCAATATCACTGGTAAACATAGATGCAAAAATCCTCAACAAAATACTAGCAAACAGAGTCCAACAGCACATTAAAAGGATCATACACCATGATCAAGTGGGATTTATCCCAGGAATGCAAGGATTCTTCAATATACACAAAACAATCAATGTGATACACCATATTAACAAATTGAAGGAGAAAAACCATACGATCATCTTAATAGATGCAGAAAAAGCTTTCGACAAAATTCAACACTGATTTATGATTAAAAAATCTCCAGAAAGCAGGCATAGAGGGAACCTACCTGAACATAATAAAGGCCATGTATGACAAACCCATAGCCAGCATCATTCTCAATGGTGCAAAACTGAAACCATTTCCTCTAAGATCAGGAACAAGACAAGGTTGCCCACTCTCACTGCTATTATTCAACATAGTTTTGGAAGTTTTAGCCACGGAAATCAGAGAAGAAAAAGAAATAAAAGGAATCCAAAACAGAAAAGAAGTAAAACTGTCACTGTGTGTCATCTGACATGATACTATAAATGGAGAATCCTAAAGATGCTACCAGAAAAGTACTAGAGCCAATCAATGAATTTGGTAAAGTAGCAGGATACAAAATAAATGCACAGAAATCTCTTGCATTCCTATACACTAATGATGAAAAATCTGAAAGAGAAGTAAGGAAACACTCCCATTTACCATTGCAACAAAAAGAATAAAATACCTAGGAATAACCTACCTAAGGAGAAAAAAGACCTGTATGCAGAAAACTATAAGACACTGATAAAAGAAATTAAAGATGATACAGATGGAGAGATATAGCATGTTCTTGGAATGAAAGAATCAACATTGTGAAAATGACTCTACTACCCAAAGCAATCTACAGATTCAATGCAATCCCTGTCAAACTACCAATGGCATTTTTCACAGAACTACAACAAAAAATTTCACAAGTTGTATGGAAACACAAAAGACCCCGAAGAGAAAAGTAATCTTGAGAAAGAAAAATGGAGCTGGAGGAATCTGGCTCCCTGACTTCAGATTATACTACAAAGCTACAATAATCAAGACAGTATGGTACTGGCACAAAAACAGAAATATAGATCAATGGAACAGGGTAGAAAGCCCAGAGATAAACCCATGTACATATGGTCACCTTGTCTTTGATAAAGGAGGCAAAATATACAATGGAGAAAACACAGCCTCTTCAATAAGTGGTGCTGAGAAAACTGGACAGCTACATGTAAAAGAATGAAATTAGAACACTCCCTAACACCATACACAAAGATAAACTCAAAATGGATTAAAGACCTAAATGTAAGGCCAGACACTATCAAACTCTTAGAGGAAAACATAGGCAGAACACTCCATGACATAAATCACAGCAAGATCTTTTAGACCCACCTCCTAGAGAAATGGAAATAAAAACAAAAATAAACAAATGGGACCTAATGAAACTTAAATGCTTTTGCACAGCAAAGGAAACCATAAACAAGACGAAAAGACAACCCTCAGAATGGGAGAAAATATTTGCAAATGAAGAAACTGACAAAGGATTAATCTCCAAAATATACAAGCAACTCTTGTAGCTCAATATCAAAAAACAAACAACCCAATCCAAAAATGGGCAGAAGATCTAAATAGACATTCCTCCAAAGAAGATATACAGATTGCCAACAAACACATGAAAGGATGCTCAACATCACTAATCATTAGAGAAATGCAAATCAAAACTACAATGAGGTATTACCTCACACCGGTCAGAATGGTCATCAACAAAACATCGACAAATAATAAATGCTGGTGAGGGTGTGGAGAAAAGGGAACCCTCCTACACTGTTGGTGGGAAGGTAAATTGATACAGTAAGTATGGAGAACAGTATGGAGGTTCCTTAAAAAACTAAGAACAGAACTACCATATGACCCAGCAATCCCACTACTGGGCATATACCCTGAGAAAACCATAATTCAAAGTCATGTAGCACAATGTTCATTGTAGCACTATTTACAATAGCCAGGTCATGGGAGCAACCTAAGTGTCCATTGACAGATGAATGGATAAAGAAGATGTGACACATATATACAATGGAATATTACTCAGCCATAAAAAGAAATGAAATTGAATTATTTGTAGTGAGGTGGATGGATCTGTCATACAGAGTGAAGCAAGTCAAAAAGAGAAAAACAAATACCGTATGCTAACACATATATATAGCATCTAAAAAAATATATGGTTCTGAAGAATCTAGGGGCAGGACAGGAATAAAGATGCAGATGCAGAGAGTGGACTTAAGGACATGGGGAGGGGGGAAGAGTAAGCTGGGATGAAGTGAGAGAGTGGCATAGACATATATACACTACAAAATGTAAAATAGACAGCTAGTAGGAAGCAGCCCCATAGCACAGGGAGATCAGCGCAGTGCTTTGTGACCACCTAGAGGGGTGGGTTACGGAGGGTGGGAGGGAGATGCAAGAGGGAGGGGATATGGGGATATAAGTATATGTATAGTTGATTCACTTTGTTATACAGCAGAAACTAACACAACACAATGTAAAGCAATTATACTCCAATAAAGATGTTAAAAAGAAAAAAAAATTGAAGACAACCCAAGTGAGCCCAAGTAGAGAAATGGCTTTACTAATTATAAAACAGTATGAAAAATTATTATGTAGTTATTAATATACAAATTTTAAAAGAATAATTCCTATTATACAATTTTTAAAAAATCAGGCCACAAGATGAAATGTGCATTATGCATGCATGATGATGACAATGAGAAATAGACAAGAATGTGCAAAAATACAAATAGTTGAATATGTTGTAGAATTCTGGCTTGTGTTCTGTTTTAAAGTCATTACATCATCTTTTCAATGACAGACTACATTTTAAGTAATTGAAAACAAAGTCTCATTAGCTTTGTCCTTGTATAAATTCCCAGAGAGAACACATTATTCTTATTCATTTCTACCTCTGCTACTTGTCTTTGATTTGGACGTGCTCCATCCTGTTCTCCCACTTCTCACTCCTCTAACTAGACTGGAAAAAGACCCTTCCCAAACAACAAAGCTAAAGGCACCAAGTTCAGAAGCCGTGTATCCAAATCTGCAAACATCAGATAGGATCTGACATCTCGCCCCCAGTGTAGCAAAGGGAGACCCAGATTCTTCAATGACCGCAAGTGGCCTTGGTTTAACAAGCCTTGCCAACAAGGCACAATGTTCCCGTCCTCAGAAATAGTCCCCAGCAGAGCTTCCAGGGGCCCATAAAAATCTGTACTCTTGGAAGAATGTGACAACTCTGGCATCAAACACAGATTCAACATTTTCTATAATAAGAGAATGTTCCGTTGCATCAGGCTTTTTAAGCAGGGCCAGCACTTAGTAAAATTTTGAGGTTGTGCAAGTGAACTTTCGCCCAGCCCTAGACACCTTTCCCTGACTCCAGATAATCAATAAAATCAGTTTACAAAGCCCCTTTTGCATCCAATTTCTCACTTTAATCTTGTGTCAGCCCAATGAGGTTGGTGTTATTTTAATTTCATGTTTCAGAGGAGGACACTGAGGCTCAGGGAAGTGAAATGACTTGTGTTAAGTTCACACAGCACGTCAATGACTGAAAAGAACATAAGTCCAGCCCCAATTTCTCCTGTATGCTGCCTCTTCTTCCATTCCAAGGGGACACACTAACCCAGTGCACCCACTCACACCAGTATTCAGTGTACTGCCATCCCAGGGACACCTATGTGTTAAAGAAAGGCAGAATGGGAAGAAGAGTATATAGCCTTGAAGAAGTCAAGGGAGGTTGCTAAGAAGATGCTGAACTAGCGTGACCTACTGGCTCCTTCCCTCGAGATCCACTCTGAGGAACTACAGAGGAAAAACATTAAGTTGCAGGGAAAGCTGTAAGATCTCCCTGGAGAGGCAGAAGCTGTTTTTATTTGGCATGTGCATGTGCTTGAAATGGTCCTTACCTAAGGCAGAGGGTATCCAAGGCTGCTGTTTCAGAATAAAACAAGAAAGGAGCCATTTCTTCTTGGGGTCTTCATCTCCCCTCTCTCCCCACCCTTACTGCCTTGGGACAGACAAGGGCTGGAGCTTAGACTTCTTGAGTGAGTGTGACTGGGGTGTAAAGCAGGGCAGTGCAGAAAACTTATGCCGAGTGGAAGTGAGGAAAACACATGCAGATTGATTGGTCTCAGGTGGTCACTGCCCCACCCTCTCCTTCTAAACCCCCAGGGCTGGTGGATTATAATCTCTTCTAGACACTAATTCTTCCTAAAGTAAAGAATACATCTAAGATGCTATTTGGTAGGGCGAGGGGTGATTAGCTCTGGTTTTCTGATGCCTGGAATCCTCCACTTCTGGGTTTATCCTCCATCCTCAACCCCCATTTTGAACACATTGGTGTCGACATAGATGGAGGTCTAGCCTTCATCACTTTTGCCATCAGTACTGCTGGACCAAGTAGCCCATAACCCCAGAAGAATGGAAGCTCATGGGAGAAAAGAGAAGCACTAATATTTCCAAAGTAAAACAACAAACTGAGTTACAGATTCCATAGGAACCAGAGGTATTAGAACTGACAGATCAAGAATTTACATATATTTTTAAGAATTTAATTTTTTATATTTACAAAATAAGGAATGATATTAGCAATATATAAAGAAAAAATAATCAAGTAGAAATGTTGAGTATGAATATATAATCATTGAGATAATGAGCACAATGGATGGTGATTAGTAGAATAGATTCACCTGAGGAATGAATTAGAAAAATGGGAGATCAGATTGAGGAATTCTCCTTAGCAGAAAATTATTTTAAAAATGGAAACTACTTAAGGTATAAAAGGCAAAAGTAGTCCCAGGAAGAAAAAAAGGGAAAGGAAAAAAATAGATCCAAATTGAAGGAGGAAATATTTAAAGGAATAATGGAGATAATTCCCCCAGAATTAATGAATGATGAAAAGCCTCAGATTGATAGGAATCATAGCAAAAGAGGAGCAATAAGGAATATCACACTCTTTGACATAAATTATGTTAAAATTCAAGAATATCAATATTGAATCAAATATCAATTCAAGATATCAAATATCAGCATAAATTATGTTAAAATTCAAGAATATAAAATTTTACCTTATCAAAGATAAGGTAAAATTGTAAAAACCAAAACACAAAAAACACCAAAAAACAAAAACAAAAATTTCCAGAGAGAAAGAAAGAAGATCCCTTACAAAGGAATAAGAATAATCTTGATATCAGGGTTTTCAACCACATGCAAGGATGCAAGTACAGAATTTCATACCCAGCTAAACTTTCATTCAAGTGTGAGGCATGATAAAAATACTCTAAGACATACACAGTCTCAGAGTATTTGTCACACAAAGATCCATGCATGAAACATTTTTTAATGACATTACATAGAAGCCAATATAAGGGATGATGGAAGAAATATGTGAAGAAAAGGTGATAAAAGATTTTTTTAAAGTTTGTGGTTGCCTTAAAAATTAACTGAGAGCAAAGAAAAGAGAAAACAAAAGCATGTCCATAAAAACGAAGAATTAAAAGTCTAGATGAACTCAATATGATAGAGTAAGGGAAGACCAAGGGACATCAGAGTATATTAATGTCCTTATGTAATATGAGAGGAGACATAGACAACTTTAAAACAATAAACAAAAAATACAAAACATGGGGAAAAGTGTGACAAATTGGAATAATAAACTAATAAAGTAGAAGAAAGTCCTAATATATGGTAACTACTAGAGATGAAAATGAACTAACTTGCCAAATTTTTTAAAAAATCCAGTTATTTTCTATTCACTAGACACATTCCTAAGCAACATATATGCAAAAAATAAAAGAATAAAAAATGATTAATCAGGCAAGTAGAACAAAATAAAGCTGGCGTTGATGTAATACTATCAGATACTATGAGGATCACAATCTTTATACCAAAACTAGCAAAGAGCTGTAAGGATAACTACATAACTATACCACTTACTGCTATAAATGTGAAAATCCTAAAAAACGTTTTAGTAAATCAAATTCAATAGGGCATCAAAATGATCATATACCACACTGGACTTTTCTTAGGTACATGAGGATAGGCTTAACATTAGAAAATCTGTAAGCGTAATTTACCATATCAGCTAAATATTGCTAATACAATAAGAAAAAGAAATTCAAGGCTTAATAATTGAAAAGGAGGAAATAAAATTACCATTATTTTCAGATGATGTGATTTTGTGACCAACTTTCACATTTTTTTTTTGGTGAGAAAATTAGTCATGGCCGGAACTAGAAATTTGTAAAACCACTTAGAAAAACAGCTTGGTATTATCTCGTAAAGTTGAACTTTATGGACTCTATAACCCAACAATTCTGCTCCTATGACTATGCTTAAAGGAAATTTTGCATATGTTTACTAGAAAATGTGGATAAGAATGTTCATTACACTACTCTACAAATTAACAAAAAAATTCCCATCAATAGGGAATGATGAATAAGCTGTAGATATTCAAATTAAATGACTACAACAACAAGCAACAATATGGACGAGTCTTCAAAACATAATATTAATTAAAAAGTAAAAATATCAAAACTATTTGTGCATGATGTACTTTTTGTAATATTAAGAACAGTATTAATAAAATACACTTTTTAAAGGAATGCCTATAGATGAGACAAAACTATTTAAAAAGGAAAGCAAGGGAATGATGAATACAAGATGCATGATGCTGGTTACCCTGGGTGGGTGGGTGGGGGGTGCCGGTGATTGAGTAAGGGAAGACCATAGGGAAAGATGCAGTCAAGCTACTGTCAAAGTCCTAGTGTTCACATGTGAAGGGTCATTTACAAATGCTTAATACATTAGATTAACGAAATAAGTAATTATAGTAGTGTCATACATGAAAGAAGGATTATGATTAATCCAGTTCTAAATCCCTGAGAGCTAAAAGAAATATTTCAAATGGGAGACTTCAGGCACTGAGACCCTAGAGGTGGAGATTTCTTTGGGCAGAACTGAGTCATGTATTTAGTGGCCATTTGCTCCATTAGCCCTGTAGACATGCCTAGTTCCATAAATTTTGGTACCAAACCTGTTGTAAAGATCATGTGCAAGGACTAAATTTCCATACTCAGACACCCCGACATTAACCAGAGGTTGGGAATTGCTTCTGCTGCAGCATAAGTATCCTAACCAGTCTCCTGACCTAAGCCCCACCCTCCCTTGCAGTTCTTCTCCATACTGCCTCCAGAGTGTTACTGCTAAATTGCAAAACTTTTCTTACATCACTATCTCTAGATCAAGTCTTTGGCAGGGTATTATAGGGCCTCAGTGATCTTTCCCCAGCAAAATAGCACTGTATTATTCACCAATCCCTGAGTACTTCCTGCAATTCCACACCAGCCTGCCTTTGCACATGCTGTTCTGTCTGTCTGAAATACCCTTATCCTTACCTGCTGACACATCACTCATTTTCAAATCTCAGCTCCCCTTCCTCCTAATCTATGAAGACCTGGAGGGAGAAGGCAATGGGCAGGAAGGGTGGGACTATCCAGGGGTTCAAAAATAACTGCATCTTTAACATGGACAAAGTCTAGACACACAGAGTTAAACCAGTGACAGAGCCTGCATATCACATCCAGGTTGCAACTGAGGCCTGATTCTGGTGACCTGCACCTGTGTCAGTAGTGCCAGCCTAGGTGGGCGTGAAACTCTGATCTCTTTCCCTATCTCCCAGAGGTAGTTTCTAGGCAGCAGTGTAGAAAGAGCTTGGGCTTTGGAGTCAGACTGACTTGAGTCAATTCTGGATCTACCCTTTAAAATGCACCAATTCTATGGGAATTTAAATATTAGCACTCAGAAAAATGAGAGGACAATTTAAAGTAGTGCAAATGATTCTGCATATCATTTCATTAAGTTAGCACTGTACCTCAGCAAGCATGAGAAGACACACTAGAAACTGTTGCTTATGCAAAACCACATACACTGTACTTTACTGGCAAATTAGAGGGTTTCCAAGATAATTTTGACTATCAGCAATGTTTACCTTATTCACCGATTTTGAAATCCTACTGGGTGAAATGCTACTCCGGTGTATGAGCTATGACTTTGAACAGGTCTCTCAATCTCCCTGAGCTTTGATTTCCTTATTCTTCAACTCTTTTCAGAGGGAGTCAGGTTGTATTTTCCAAAAATGATCACAGCAACATCTGCCATCCCATCTGAGCTCTCTTTCCACAGAGAGCGGGAACTATGTCTTTCCCCCTGCAATACAAGTGGATTAGTGACTTGCTTATAACCAATAAAGTAAAGCAAAAGGAATATAATCTGACTTCAGAGCTAGATCATAAAAGGCAACCCAGCTTCCACCTTTTTTTTCCTGGAACACTTGCTTTTAGAGCACTGAGCCTCCATGAAGAAGGAATTATTATAGAATTAGAAAGAATTTCAATTATCCTGAGGTCACCATGCTGTGTAGAAACCCAGGCCACAGAGAGTGGCCACATGTAGGTGCTCCCATCCCAGTGGAAAGAGTAGCGTCTGTCAGACATGCGATTCATGACACCTCCAGATGATTCCAATCCACAGCTGTTGAGCCCCTCAGCCTTTGTATCTCCCAGCTGAGGTCTCGGACATCATGGAGCAGAAACAAGCTATTCTTTCTGTGACCCGTCTGAGCTCCTGACCTCCAGAACCAATGCTCATTATAAAATTGTTCTTTTATGCCACCAAGTTTTGGGGTCTTTTTTTAAAACAAATTTTATTTATTTATTTGGCCGTGTCACTTGGCTTGACCAAGTGACATGGCCTGACCCTGTCACTTGGGCTTTGGAGTCAGACTGACTTGAGTCAATTCTGGATCTATCCTTTAAAATGCATCAAATCTATGGGAATTTAAATATTAGCCCTCAGAAAAATGAGAGGACAATTTAAATAGTGCAAATGATTCTGAACTTGACATGGTCAAGTTCCCCGACCAGGGGTTGAACTCGGGCCATGACAGTGAAAGCATCCAATCCTAACCACTAGACAACCAGGGAATTCCCTGGGGTTGTTTTTAAAGCAGCAATAGAAACCAAATCAAAGATTTTTCTGAGGGGACTTCCCTGGTGGCATAGTGGTTAAGAATCTGCCTGCCAATGCAGGGAACACGGGTTCGAGCCCTGGTCCAGGAAGACGCCACATGCCACAGAGCAGCTAAGCCCATGCGCCACAACTACTGAGCCTGCGTGCCACAACTACTGAAGCCCACGCACCTAGAGTCCATGCTCTGCAACAAGAGAAGCCACCACAATGAGAAGCCCGTGCACCACAATGAAGAGCAGCCCCTGCTCGCCGCAACTAGAGGAAGCCTGCACGCAGCAATGAAGACCCAACGCAGCCAAAAATAAATAAATAAATAAATAAATTTTTTAAAAAAGATTTTTCTGAGGACTGAACAAAATAATTTACATAAAGTACCTGGTAAAAACCACACGTGCAGAAAATGGTGGCTGGTACCAGTGTTGTGTTCTATGACTGGCCTAGCAGCCACATTGTTTTTCTGGGGCTAAGGCTTCTCTTTAGGAATACTGACTGAATAACTCAAAAGTTTGTTGTGTGGGTCAAATAGGATGATGGATGTGAAAGCACTTTGGAAACTGTGTTGCTCTGTACAAATCAAAGGATTTCTTACATTTATATTATATCCGTCCACTAATGGCTCAGGATAGGAGGGCACTCATAATCCTTCAGGGGCAGTCAGTGTCTGAAATTCTGAGATCAAAGGGTCTTGGCCTGAGGCCACACATTTGCTCCCTGTTAGAGATCATTAATTTCAACCTTTCATTTAATAAGCTTTTATTAAATGCCTACTGCAAGCAGAAAACTGTTCAATGTTGTGAGTTTTCTGGAGGAATTAGGGTACTCGATTCAGTCCCCTAAGAAAATTCAGGATAGTTAAGAGGACAGGAAATAAATGTAATGCTGGTAGAATGGAGGCTTTCTTCTGGGCTTCCTAAAAGAGAGGGAGGAGGAAGAGGACTAATGAGGCTTGAGAACCTGCAATGTACCAGGTACTGTGCCAGGCTCTTTACATATTGTCTTACTCAATTCTCACGATGACTCTATGACATGGGCTATTTATTAGTAGACTTTACAAACAAGAAAACAGATGCTTGGAGAGATTAAGAATCTGTCCCAAGTTCACAGCAGTAGTAAGTCAGCCCTGAAATCCGGGTCTGGAGATACCCCACCATACTGCTACTCTTAAATATTGTTTTCTGCCTCAAATAATTGTTTCTCCAGGCAGACCACCAAAAAATTTCTCATCTGAGATTCAAATAGTTGCTTATTAGATGATAAAATTCCTGCCTGTTCAATTAATTTTCTTCTGAAATTTTATGTTAAAATAATTAACAATAGTATCCCATCAGCACAGAAGTTTAGCATTTACAAAGCATGTTCACATCTTTCTCTTCCTGGGTCCTCCAAAAGTACTGTGGCTGGGACCTAATGTTATACCGAAAGTCTCACAGATAATAAGTGAGCAAATGATTGCACTTGAGTTTGCTGCTACATTGTAAGAGGAATAAATATTCCTTAATGGTATGTATTTTGTCTTATGTATTACCTGATTTTAAGGACGGCGGAAAATTTTATAAAGACTTGTCATCATGTTCCAGATGTCTTACGAATCATGATGCTTATCCTGTCAACGATACAATATACATCTCATGACACAATACACATGTATATTTTGGACAGAAATATTAAATCCATTTTTAAAACATCTTAATAATTGTGATTATTTTTGGTTGACTTCCTGTCAGCTCAGGTGAGATGATTACTGCATTTTCCTTGAAATATGACTGGCAGAGAGTTTTTACAAAGAGTAGAAGGGTCGGTATTTCCATTTCCTTGTTTGGTTATGCTTGCAGCATAGGTATCTTCTTCAATCCACTGCTTGTCAAACCCTTTTAAGGCAGAAACCATTCTAACTCATTTAAGTTCATTTCAGAAAGGTTAGTTTAGTTGAAACTGGATAATATAACCCATAGAGCCACTTGACAGGGCTCATGTAAACTTGAGAATGTCACGATACACTGAGAGCCTAAAAAGAATGAATGTGATTGCCACACCATTCAACTCCCATTCTGCCTTCAAGACCTCTCAGGTACGTTACAAGAATGCAATTGTCTCATGTATGTATTAGCACCAATATGGGTAGCAGTGCCCATCCACTTATTAAACATTGGTAAAGTTTTCTTCCTTTTTTAGATTTATATTATAAAAATAGAAATTCTCAGTGGTTACATAAATCTACATATGTGAAAATTACATAGAACTACACACATACATATACACACACACAAATAAGTGTAAGTAAAAATTGGAGAAATCTAAACAGGGTCTGTGGGCTGTACCGATGTAGATTTCCTTCTTTTGATATTAGACTATAGTTATGCAAGATGCTATCACTAGGTGAAGGATATAATTCCATCTCCTTCAATTCTGTCTTTGCAACTTCCTGCAAATCCATAATTATTACAAAAATTACATAAATAAAAGTCCTTATATCTTTCTGGCAACCCAGTGGATTGTTGGATGCACCTCTAGACATGCCCTTTTTGAAGACCATGGCTCTGGCTCACTGTGAGATCTGGGAAAAGTAGTTTCCTCTCTTCAGGCCATTTTCCTCAACTATAAAATGGATAGGTTGGCTCAAAACTCTACTCATCTCTAAAATTCTAGGATTGTATATGCATGATTTTGGGGAGGTGTACATCTCTCTCGGGTTGTACGATCATGGAACATCTCCAGTTGGTAGGAGGAAATGTGGTCAGCTGTTTGGTATCAAGTCCTCTGTCCTTGACTTGAAGCCATTCACCCTTTCCCACAGGCTCCTTCTAAGGATCTTCTGACTAAGCAATACTCAGAAAATTGTAAAATATTTTCATCAAAAACCTTGAAAAATCATCACAGAGACAGGAAAAAAGAAAAACCTAATATTACCAGCTGAAGATGATGTCTTCAGTGCCAGACCTTCAGAATCCATTTAGAGCACTTGGTAGCTATACCATGATTTCATGACTTGTTCAGGCTGTCCAGAATGCTAGCTGCATAGGAAAACACCCTTTCAGCAGCTAACTTGGAAGAGATGTAAAGGGATTTGTAAGCCAGACTCAGACCCTGCAGGAATTTGCAAATGTCACCTTGACCCTGAAGGGGGAAAGTTGATTGTTCTCCAGTGCATAGCAGTTAAGAAGCTCATCCTTGGAGAAAACCAAGAGGTGGGCCTATATCTTTTTCATATCTATAGACAATCTCTTAACCTTGGTAACTTCTCAGTTGGGAAGATATATTTACTTTGAATATGGGAACCAGAAAGAACAGTACTTGTCATGGTTCTCATGTTGGTCATATCTTAGAGCAGTTTCAGCTATGGATCATCCTTTGGCCAAGCTATTTCTTACTTCCCTTCTTTTGTTCTTTTTTAAGAGGATTTTTTTGAGCAGTTTTAGATTCACAGCAAAATTGAGTGGAAGGTAGAGAGATTTCCCATAAATACCCTGCTCTTACACATGCGTAGCCTCCCCCATTAACAACATCCTGCACCAGAGTTGTATATTCATTATGATTGAACTGACACATTGTTATCACCTAGAGTCCACAGTTTACATTAGTTTTCCTCCTTGGTGTTGTACATTCCATGGGTTTGGAAAAAAGTATAATGACATGTATCTGCCATTGTAGCATCAAAGAGAATTATTTCATTGCTTTAAAAATCTTCTGTTTTCTGCCTATTGAGCCTTCCTTGCCCCCTAGCTCCTGGCAATCACTTATCTTTTTACTGTCTCTATAATTTTGCCTTTTCCAGAATGTCATGTAGTTGGAATTATATGGTATGTAGTCTTGTCAGATTGTCTTCTTTCACTTAGTAATATGCATTTATGTTTCCTCATGTCTTTTCATCGCTTGGTAGCTCATATTTTTAGTGCTGAAAACATTCCATTGTCTGGATATACCACAGCTTATTTATCTATTCACCTACTGAAAGGTATCTTGGTTGTTTCCAAGTTTTAGCAATTATAGATAAAGCTGTTATAAACATCCATGTGCAAATTTTTGTGAGGACATAAGTTTTCAGTTTACTTGGGTAAATACCAAAGAGCGTAACCGTTGGATTGTACAATAAGAGTATGTTTAGTTTTGTAGAAACTGCCAAGCTTTCTTCCAACATGGCTGTACCTTCTTGCATTCCCACCAGTGAATGAGAGCTCCTGTTGCTCTACATCCTGGCCAGCATTTGGTGGTGTTATTGTTATGGATTTTGGCATCTAATAGGTGTGTAGTTGTGTCTTATTGTTGTTTTAATTTTCAATTCCCTAATGACATATGATGTGAAGCATCTTTTCATATGCTTCATATGCTTACTTGTCCTCTATATATCTTCTTTGGAAAGGTGTCTGTTCAGGTCTTTTGCCCATTTTTTAAAATCTATTAGTTCATTTTCTTAGTTTTGAATTTTAAGTGTTCTTTGTATATTTTGGATAACAATCCTTTATTAAATATGTTTTTTGCAAATATGTTCTTCCAGTCTGTAACTTGTCTTCTCATTCTCTTGACACTGTCTTTCACAGAGCAGAAGTTTATACTTTTAATGGAGTCCAGCTTTTCAATTATTTCTTCCACTGATCATGGTTTTTCTAAAAAAGTATTGCCAAACTCAAGGTCATTTAGATTTTCTCCTATGCTATCTTCCAGGACTTTTAGAGGTCTGTGTCTCATATTTAGGTCTACAATCCATTTTGAGTTAGTTTTTGTGAAAGGTTGAAGGCTTGTGTCTAGATTTTTTTTAGATGCGTATATTCATTTGTCCCAGTACCATTTGTTGAAAAGACTATCTTTGCTCCATTGTATTGCCTTTGCTCCTTTGTCAAAGATCAGTTGACTGTATTTAAGAGAATCTATTTCTTGGCTCTCTACTTTATTCTATTGATTTTATTTTATTTTTTGTCAATACCACACTGTTTTGAATATTGCAGCTTTAGAGTAAATCTTAAAGTTGGTTAGTATTAGTCCTCTGTCTTTGGTCTTCTCCTTCAATATGAGTTGACTATTCTGTGTCTTTTTGCCTCTCCACATAAACTTTAGAATTAATTCATCAATACTTACCAAAAAAAAAAAACAACTTGCTGAAATTTTTACTGGGATTGCATTGAATCTATACATCAAGTTGGGAAGAGCTGGCATCTTGACAATATTGAGTCTTTCTACCATAAAAATGGAATATTTCTTCATTTATTTAGTCTTTCTTTGATATTTTTTATCAGAGTTTTGTGGTTTTCCTCATATAGATCTTATATTTTTTGTTAGGTTTATACCTAAGTATTTTATTTTTTTTGGAGTGCTAATGTAAATGTAGTGCTTTTAATTTCAAATTCTACTTGTTCATTTCTGGTCTATAGGGAAGTAATTGACTTTTGTATATTAATCTTGTATCCTGCAACCTTGCTATAATCACTTACTAATTCCAAGAGTTTTTTTGGTTGATTCTTTCAGATTTGCTATGTAGACAGTCATGTTAACTAAGAACAAAGACAGTTTCATTTCTTCCTTCCCAATCTGTATGCCTTTTATCTATTTTTCATGCTTTATTGCGTTAGTAAGGACTTCCAGTATGATGTTGAAAAGCAGCCTTATTCTTGACCTTAGAGGGAAAACAGAGTTTCACTATGTATGATGTTAGTTGTAGGTGATTTTTAGATGTTCTTTATCAAGTTGAAGAAGTTCTCCTCTATTCCTAGACTGCTGAGAGTTTTTATCGTGAAAAAGTGTTGAATTTTGTCCAATGCTTTTTCTGCATCCATTGATATGATCATGTGATTTTTCTCTTTTATCCTGTTGGTATAATGGATTACATTAATTGACTTTTGAATGTTGAACAATTCTTGCATTCCTGAAATAAATCTCACTTCATCATGTTATATAATTATTTTTTATTTTATTTATTTATTTATTTATTTTTGCGGTACACGGGCTCTCACCATTGTGGCCTCTCCCGTTGCGGAGCGCAGGCCCAGAGGCCATGGCTCACGGGCCCAACCGCTTTGCGGCATGTGGGATCTTCCCGGACTGGGGCACGAACCCGCGTCCCCTGCATCGGCAGGCAGACTCCCAACCACTGCGCCACCAGGGAAGCCCCTATAATTGTTTTTATACATTGTTAAATTCAATTTGCTAACATTTTGTTGAAGATGTTTGTATCTATGTTCATGAGAGGTACTGGTCTGTAGTTTTCTTCATCTTTGACTGGTTTTGGTATTAGTGTAATACTGGTCTCATAAAGGGAGTTAGGAAGTACTCCCTCTGCTTCTATTTTCTGGAAGAGATTGTAGAGAATTAATACAATTTCTTCCTTTGAGGTTTTGTAGAATTCACTGTTGAATCTACCTGGGCCCCAATTTTTAAAAAATATTTACTGAGATATTTATAGATTCACGCTCAGGCCTAAGAAATAATACAGAGAGATCCCATGTGCCCTTTACCCAGTTCCCCACAATGATACATCTTGCAATACTATAGTGCAATATCACAACCAAGATATTACCATTGATACAGTCCACCTCTCTTATTTGTATTTCCCATTTGTGTGAGAATTTAGCATTTAGTATACACATGTATACATATTTACCACATGTGTAATCTTATTACTGAGTACCATAGTCAAGATACAGAAAAGTCCAGATTTCTTTTCATCGTTTCTGCAGCAGTTTGGACACTACACTGCTAAGTGATGGAAACTCACTGGAACACGTATCAGTGCATTACCTTAGTTTCATTTGTTACAACTCATGGGTGTTTCTAGGGTCTCCTTTGTTCTATTATCCCTAGAACTGGCCTCACAGGCCATTGCAAGGGACAGTGGTTGATGGGCTTATTTCTGCAACCGAGTTGCTGAATTCAGCCTCTTGTACTTGTCCAATACACATCACATTTTAACTGTTAGAAGCTGATGAAAATGACACAACCTCTTTCCCCAAATGAAATCACCTACCTACATTTATAGGACTGAGGGATAGCACTTCAGATCCATGACAGTCAACACAACAAGTGTCATGTTCAACTTAACTTCTGAGATTCTAAGATATAGTTAGGTCTACACAGTGCATTGATGGTTTAGAGGAAAAAGTACCACTTAATATAATTTATCTATTCATTAAACAAGTTTTAAGAGATGATTATGTGTCATCTTTGATAGGGCTACAAAGATAAATTGAGCTAAGATTTTTGCCCTAAAATAATGTATATGCTAACCAGGGAAATATAACACATAAATTTAAGTAGTGTTTTTCCCACTACTTCATTTCACAGCTTTGTGCTCTAGCCAAACAAACTACCCATTCACTAGTTACCGAACTTCTCCTGGTTTCCCTGCCTTTGCCTTTGTTCACAGTATTTCCTCTGATTGGCCTCCTCTTGCTTCTCATGACCATTTGTTTCCCTAAACCAAGATCGAATGCAAAATTCTCCATGAAGACTCTTCTGACACCCCTAAACAGCAAGTGATCTCTCTCCCCTCTAAGGTCCTTTATATTGGCTTTAAAATGTCGTACTTTGTATTTGCGTTACTTATCTCCGTGTCTGGGATCCCTGGTAGATATAAGCTCTGAAGGCAGAATTTATGTCCAGGATGCTGAGGACCCATGGCTCACCAGATACAATCATATTTTGATACAGCATGGCTAATTTCCATAGCAATTGTTACTCCTATTTCCCCTTCTTCCTCTCTGCATATGAAAATGAAAATGTGGTTATGCCGCAAATATTTGACATGGACCTTAGAAAACATGAGCCCAAAGCACAGGACAACATAATCTTCTTACATTTTTTTCCTAATATTTGTTTTATGATCCTGAAAACATTCTCAGACTTCCTGTGGCAAAGATCATTCTCCTAGTTTCTAAGCAAGATCCCCTAAGGAATTAAGAGATTGGGCAATATTCTGCTAGGGAATAGCAGAGCTGGAAGGTACCTTAGGGATTATCTAGTTCAATCAACTTGTTTTAAATACAGGGAAATTGAGGCTTGGAAGGAAAATGAGGCCTGTTCAAGGTCACAAAGTGATTTACGGGCCAAGCTGGACATAGAGCATGGGTCTCTTGGTGGTTACTGCAATTCTTTGTCTATATACAATGCCAAGTTGCCAAGCTGACCCTGCTGTTACCCAACATCCTGTCTGAAGTTTCTGTCTGAAATGAGCCTAGGCCATTACAAGCACACAGAGGGCTGTGGGAGAGGGGTCTGAGCAGTCTTTGCCCTGGAAGTGGAGCAAGGATCAAATCGGCTCTTTCTTCCAAAGCAAAACCAGCTCTTTAACTTACAGGTCAGAGAGGCCGGAGGAGAGTGCCCCTCAGCCTCAGCTTATGCAGAGCCCCAGCTTCAGGGAGTATGAAGGCCCTTCTCCTGGGGGCAGGTGGATCTCCTGCTTCAGTCTCTGCAGAATGAAACCAGATGATGGGTGAGACCAGAGCAAGGCACTTGACCCAGGAGAAGCAACACTCGGTCAAGGTGCAGACAGACTCCATCCAGCATGGCTCAGAGACGTACTTTCTGAGTGACTGTGAGTCACTTCACATCCCATCAAAAATGGGGAAGGAGGTATGCAGAAGGAAAAGGAATTATGCTTTAAACCTAGTATTACATTTGAGCCTTACAACTGCTCTTGGGGCCAGATACAGAGAGCATTTTCCTCACCTATTTCCTTTGTAATACAGTAGAAAAGCTATTTTTAAAGAAGGAATTGAAGTGGACCAGCCCTGAATATCAGACATCGTTATTAGTAAATCTGATAGGTTTCATATCTTAAAGGTGCATATAACCTTGGTCTTCCATTTCTTCTTCAAGAGGAAGCCATGTGGCTTCACAAACCCTCCAGCCAGGGGAACACTTTCTTTTTGATAATCTTGCTTTAGATGTGATTTGCCCAGAGTCATGAGAAAGACAGCAGCAGAAACAAAAATTACAGATAGATTGCCTGACTCCTAGTTCCCATTCCCTGTTGTTGGAAGAACATAAAGAAAGTAAGAAAGGAAGCGGGTCTCCAGAGAGATAGAATGGCTATTCCTAAGTCTTTTTAAAAATAAGCTTCAGATAATCACAAGTTCGAGGTCAGAGGATAACTTAAGGCCATCAGAAGTTGGCCAGATAGGACTCAGGTTCTCTAGAGAATTCTGGCCTTTTGGCAGCCAGATACAGTACTGAACGCCAAGCCAGCCTGTGTTTGGGCGCAGGTCCAGTCTCCAGCCCCCTGAGCCCAGGCTCCTTGTGCATCTCAGAGCCCGGCAGCAAGCAGCGTCCATTCCTGAACATACGCTTTTAATCAGAGACACTGGGACCAGGAGGGGACCTCAGGCATGATTTAATTCCTCTCACTTTGCAGATGTAGAAATTGAAGGCCAGATTGGGGGACGGGATGTAGAATGCTTGCACGAGGTCACTTGGCAATTTAGGAAACAACACGGTAGGGTGGAAAGGGGTGACTTTGGGGCGGTAACCTGGTTTGAAATCCCAGCTCTGCCAGTTATCAGCCAGGAGACCCCAGGTAAGTCACTTAACCTCTCTGGACATCAATGTCCTAATCTGTAAAACTGGGGGGGCCGGGGGCATAATTGCATTGCCTAAATGACAAGATTTTTGATATTAAATGACATGAAAAATATCAGTAATTTGTAAATAGGAAGTTATTATTCATACTTTAATGTTAGGATTGAATTATAATAAAAACACACAGCCTAATAACAAAAGTGCACTTTTCCGAGTGCCATCCACATGCCAAGGGCTTCACATACACCATTTCTTTTAATGCCTGCTGAGACCCAAGGAGGACTCTCACCAGTAACCATACGCTTGGAGCAAGGTTTAAACCAGGTCATATACACAGCAGGATTTCAACACAGTCTCTTACACAGTCCAGAAACCTGGACCTGGGCTTCCATTCCCAGGCCACACTTGACTCCCTCTTCTCTCACCTCCTTTCTGGTGAAGGGGAAGCTCGTGGCTGTTGAGGGCAGGACACTCTTCCTCGTGTCTGTTTGTCCCAAGAGATATCACAGTGCTCTCTCTGCACAAGGTGAAATATCAGTTGAAAATAAATAAGTAAATTAATTAATTTAATTTAAATTAGTTTAATTAAATAAATAGTGACCTGATAGATAAATTAATATTTCTTTTTCAAAAATAATTTTATTGAGGAATAATGGGGTGGGAAGGCGTCTTTGATTTCTATCCAGAAGCCATCAACTTTCAGCTAAGCCAAAAGGAAGATAGGGATGTTCCAAGATAATTAAGCCATGTAGAAAACCTGAGCTTGCCAAGGGTTTCAGACAAGAAGTTGAGTCTGCATAAACATAAAGAACAGACTTGTGGTTGCCAAGGGGGAGGAGGCTGGGGGAGGGATGGACTGGAAGTTTGGAGTTGGTAGATGCAAACTATGACATTTAGAATGGATAAACAACAAGGTCCTACTATATAGTACAGGGAACTATATTCAACACCCAGTGATAAACCATAATGGAAAAGGATATAAACAAAAGAATGTCTAGATGTGTATAACTGAGTCACTTGGCTGTACAGCAGAGATGGGCACAACATTGTAAATCAACTATACTTCAATTTAAAAAAAAGAAAAAAAAAAGAAGTTGAGTCCGTAAGTTACAATCTGGCCATTTGTAAAGAGCTCTTCCTGTTTGCTTCCATAAACATCTTCTCTGTTAGCCTCTCAACAAACTGACTGATGTGCCCAGATATAATTTCAGGACCTTCCCTAATAATGCCCCCATCCCATTTCTAGTTTAACACACTCCTTTGTTACCTGATAGGACATTGCTGGTATTTTTTCAGTCTCTCTTCGTGAAAGGACTTATCTGTCAATGAGACTGTGCTTTATAGTCAACATCCTTGGTGCAGAAGTAACTGCTCTTTCTCCCAGGATTCAAGACCCTTAATCTTCATTCCAACAATGTTGCAGACTTTCCTTCCTTGGCAGACTGCATTTTTTTGAAGATGACTGCAACAATCTCTCCCATACCATGTGCTCTTCTAGAAACTTGCCCCTCCTCCCATCAGAAGGTGGGGTCTAAGTCTTCTTTTGAATCTGAGCGGGGTTATGACTGGGTGCTAATCATTTCAATACAGTGTAAGAGACGATGTATGGTTTCTGAAGCTATGTCGCTCAAGGCAATGATGCTGTTTCCTCCTTGTTCACATGGAGCCCTGAGTTGCCAAAGAAGCAGTCCAACTGCCCTGAATCTGCCACGCTGTGTGGTCCCCACACAGAGGGACCACATGGAGGGGTCCTGAGAGATGCCTGGCCTGCCCCCAGCTACTCCAGTACCCCCTCCCCAACTCTTCCAGCTCTAGCCCCTGTCTGAAACAACACAAGAGCCCTGAGCCAGAACTACACAGCCCAGCTGCTACTGAACTCCTTACTCACAGTTTAAATCGCTAAATGCAGCCATAGCGACTGGCACATACCCCTTTTTCCATCCTGCGCTGCACCTGGTTACTGTCAGTGCATCTCTGGTATCCAGGAAAACACTCGGCCATGTCCCTTTCTTCCGCTATTTGTTAGTAGCAACACCCTGGTTCCTTCACCTACCACATGAATGCTCTTAGTAAGATCACATCTCAGACCTGGTTTCCCTGAACAGAAAAAGGGGAATAAGGATTGTTTCCCAACAGCACCATCTGAGAGGGCTCTACAGTTATTGCTTTTTATTATATTGTACAACACTCACTCCACATTCTTCTGAGAAAGTTCACATACACCATCTCGTTTTAATCTTTACAACAACTTTATGAGGCAGCTGGGAAGATGTCGTTATCCCTCTTGTCAGTGGGGGAAAATGATATCCAAAGAGCTTGAATGACTTAGGTAGGTCCAAGGAGCACTTGGTCCAGTCAGAACCAGAGTCCAGATCTTCTGCTTTCTGGAACCTGGCCCTGGTCTGCACCATCCCATGGAATACCAGGGTTTCTAACCTGCTCTAGTTTCCTCTCCACTTATAGCCTATCTCTCTTCCCTAAGAGTCTGCTCCATTTTTTCTGCTGCCTCTAACCAACCCTCTCTCCATCTTCAGCTCTACCAACTTGGTACAGACTCAGCTGATCACAGCCTTATAGTGTCCCCCTGGATCATCACTCTCAAAGAAACATGAGAAGGGGTGCTGGATTGCTTTGAATTCTCCATGAATGAACAAGAGTTTATATTTCAGACAGCCAAAGCCAGAATCCATTTAGAGCTTCCCTCACTAACCTCACATATTTGGGATTTCAACCAACCCAATCAAATTAATCTCCTAGAAGTGAGAAATCCCCACCTGGGAGGTTACCTAGCCCACTCCTGGCTGACCCACAATGGCAAAGTGAGATAATAGCCAAGCTGGGTCTTGACCTCCAGTATTGTGACTTCAAAGCCAAGATGTGTTTTACCCCTGGCATTGGGCACAGAGAAAAAAAATTGCAAAACTTCTGCTCAGCGCTTCCAGTTGAGTGCTGTTCATCACAAAGCAGAACACGGCAAACAGTCAAGGAAGGTACTTCAGCCTCTTATGGGAAAGCCATGGGCCTCAACACACTCAGAACCCAAGGTAATACACCTTCAAGTACCAAATTTGGGGTCCAAGGAAGATGGCTCTGGAGTGTTATTTAGTTCTCTTGGGTTTGCAAGGACTTAGAGAGCTTTGAGGAAGTTTCGAAGGGGAGAGTAAAAACCTACTTAGTGAACCTAAATTTTAGAAGTTGTAAGGGCACTAAGTAAATATATGATTCCAGGGTAATCAGTCCTCTCCTGTTCCTTCTTTTGTAAAGGGATGAACTAGAAGTGGTCTGAAGAGCCAGCTCTACCGTGTTCTACTGTGATGTTCTGGAAAGTTACGTAATCTTTCTGAGCCCCAGCTTCTACATCTGTAAACTGAGAATAATAGCTACATAAAGAGATTGCAGTGAGAATTAAATTAGATACTATGTGTGGAAAAGCATAGTCTTGCATCTTGAACTAAGTGGTTGGTAAATGTTTTTTCCCTTCCACCAACTCCTTTGCCTTACATTCTAATATTCTCTGCTCTCTGACCAAATTTACCAGACGATTGCTTGCTTTTTTCTGACCCTAATGAAGTCAGAGAAGGTTAGTGAGGTCATGGTGCATAAACCATTCTGAGGGTCGAGGGTGAGTTTTAGGTAAATTGTGGTTTTAATGTTTAAGAAAGAGCCCATAACTAGCGGGGGTTTCCATTTTTTGGTGGCAAGATGCACAAGCACAGGTCTGCAGTAACACACAGCTTCTCGGCTCTCAGCAGTCTTGTGGCTGAAAGATGTTTTGAAAGCTCCTGTTTTCAGAAGACTGTTACTGATTAACAAAGTGTCGTTTCTATTTTTAGTTCCACAAAGAGAAAGGCAAGTGAAATTTGCCCCATCTCACCATCTCCAAATGGGCAATATTACTGAGCAATATTTAATGTCCTCACAACATCTGTTTGGTTTTATTTTTAATAGTTTTAGGTCCATATTGAAAGTGCAAGTTCATGGGTAATCCATATGTCCAAAATCGAATGCCCAACTGGATAATCCCCTTCCAAAACCTTTTCCCTTCCACTTTAGAATCAGAGCGTTTGTCACGTGCCACGACATATATATTGAGTGAAGAAGAGATTAAGCTGGAAAATTCTATGTTTCTAAATTACTGGTGATTATAGTGATAGGAGTGCACACTTGCAGAGCATTTTATAGATGGCAAAGCGCTTTCATTGCTAGAGCTTCTGTTAAGTTTCCCAAATACCCTGTGAGGTAGAGGTGGAAGGAAATTTTATCCCCAAATGATAGATGAGAAAATAGACAGTTTGAGGGTTTAAGTGACTTACCCACAGTCAAGGTGTGTTTCCTGAGACACGGTGCCCCAGGAAGATCTCTGGCCGATTAGAGGTACAGAGCCGAGGAGTTCATCAGTTTCCAATCCCAGTAATACGTGAGCTACATGCTGGTCCGCCCAAACTGGGAAGCTGGTAGAGGGACGCTTGGGCACTGCCCACTAGCCTACTCAGGTGCTAGGTACAGGTTGGAAGGAAGAAAACAGGAGCCCCAGTGCTCAGGGACTGGGGAGCTCAGGGTAAAGGTGGTGTATGAGTTTCCTATTGCTGCTGTAACAAATTACCACCACAGACGGCTTAAAACAACACAAAGCTATTCCCTTACAGTTCTGCAAGCCAGAAGTCCAAAACTGGTTTTTTCTGGGTTTAAAGGCAAAGGTGTTAGCAGAGAGGGTTCCTTCTGGAGGCTCTAAACAGAATGTGTTTCCTTGCCTTTTTCAGCTTCTAGAGGCTACTTGTACTCTTTGATTTTGTCTTCCTCCATCTTCAAGACCATCACCCCAATTTCTGTTCCCATTGTCACACAGCCATCTCTCTGACTCTGACTCTCCCACATCCCTCTTACAAAGACCTCTGTGATCACATTGGACCCATCCGGATACTCCAGGAAAATCTCCCCATCTCAAAATCCTTAACGCAGTCACATCTACAAAGTCCGTTTACCATGGAAGGTAACATAGTCACAGGTTCCTGGGATTAGAACATGGGCACCTTTGGGGTCATTACTCAACCTACTACAGGTGACAAGGTGGCAGGTGGATGGTGGCAGCCGTTTTTTTGCTGGTAAATGCATCACTCGCATGGCTGTGTTTGTCTGTCTGAAAGCCACACTCTTCGCTGCCACCTGACATGTAGAGGCCAGAATAGAACTCATGTCTTCTGATTCCAAGTAAAGTGCTCTTTCAGGCACATCCTACTGGCCATCTCAAAGCTATATTTACGTTCATTTTTTTGCAACTACCGCACCCTGGTATAGATGGTAATTAATATTTGCATAATGCTTTAGAGGCTATAATGTCCTTCTCTATTTACATGAAGTCATTTAAATCCCTACAATAGCCCTCTGAGACCGTTATTATTAACACATTTTACATATGAAGAAGCTAAGGGCTAGGAGGTGTGAAGTGATTTGTCCAAGGTCACCCAGCTGGCAAGGGCAAGACCACAATGCAAATCTGAAAAGTTCCCCCATGCGCAGCTCTAAATAATGAATCCACATTTAAGTTCACTTTGCTAGAGGTGGTAGCTTATCTTTTGGGGATACTATGAAAGCAGCTGGGATCTCCAGTATGATTTTGAGAGAAAATTAGTCAATAAATGTGAAAGTGCTTTGTAGTAGTATGACTCACGACTACACAAAGGTATTGATGGCATTATTCTCATCATCATTCTTACCATCATCATCATCAAAGTGCCCCGCAGACCAAGAGAATTCAAACGGGTCAACATCTCTAATTGCTGTGTTTAAAACATTGACCCCAACTGTCTCGCAGTCCCTGGGGATGGTGGCTCAGGGTTCTGTGGTTTCTTGGCCACTGTGCAGGTGTGGTTGGTGGGAGCAGAGCTCTGAATGGAGAAGCCAAGGTCCTGTGCCCTTGCAGATAAACAGGGTGACCCCTCGCACGATGAAGTAGGCATTCCCCGAAAAATCCACTTGGTGTGAAAGGACCCTAAGACCCTTTCAGGAGCATGGTGGTATTTTATAGCTTTTACTGTTTTTGGTTTTTTTGGTTTTCTTCATCTTTCTCTTTTTTTTCGATGAGACTACTTGCTCTGCGTTTCAAATGTGTGTAATTTGGTGGGGAGGAGGGGGGCTGGGAGGTTCAATGGTGGGTCCACGGGAGTGAGATGCAGAGCGCCACTGCCGAGGCCTGGCAGCCATCTGGCAGGTGGAACTCCGTTCAACGCCCCCCCCCCGCCACCCCCGCTTCCTCCCCTCACCTTTTTTAAAGAGAAGCAGCGAGCTTCTGAAATGTGCAACTTCAAAACCAGACCAGAAGTCTACTGAAAAGGAATAACAAAGGCATCCTCCAACTGCGGCTGAGCAGTCAGCCGGCCCCCACCTCATTTGAGTGAGACCGCCAAGAGCCCTCACGTGGCGCTTGGGCCACAGGACCACAATTAGGAAGCACTCCCTGCCCCTCACAACGGCCACCCTTGCTAGGCAGTGGGGACGGAAGAGAGGCAGGTGCATTCAAATCATCCTGGTTTGACCAAGGGAAATGAAGCACTAAAACAGCTTCATCCCACAATGAGTCAGGATGGGGGAAGGGAGTGTGAGGCTGGAGCCCTCTGACCCTTCTTGGGAACAAGTCTTGCTTCTGGTCACTCAGCCCTGTGAACCCAGTGTCTGGCGTGAGTCCTCAGTTCTCGTGCTCCATTGCTGTGGGACAGGAGGCACTATACTGCCGGGGGCCTCTCTTAACAGTTGGTCCCACCTGTAAGCATAGTTGCTTATCAGACAATGTGTCCCTGTCCCCAACAACTGTCACCTCTGCCTGCTCCAACTCTACCCACACCTCAGGCCTGTATCCCACCTCTTCTAAGAAGCCTTCCCTCATGCCTCTGATAAATCTAGGAATCTCCTCTTCCTCAGAACCATCTTTATCCCTTCTCTCAGATACTTATGGATAACATTTTTTTAATGAAAATAATTTCTCGGGGCTTCCCTGGTGGCGCAGTAGTTGAGAGTCCGCCTGCCGATACAGGGGACACAGGTTCGTGCCCCTGTCCAGGAAGATCCCACATGCCGCGGAGCGGCTGGGCCCGTGAGCCATGGCCGCTGAGCCTGCGCGTCCGGAGCCTGTACTCCGCAACGGGAGGGGCCCCAACAGTGAGAGGCCCGCGTATCGCAAAAACAGAAAAAAAAAATAATAATAATAATTTCTCACCTCTTAAGTCAGGCACCCTGCTAAGCACTTTCACACTTGCTGTTTAATTTGCTGCATAGCACCCTGTAATATTAGACAGAAACTACTTGAAGACAGAGGTTGTGTCTGATTCGTCACTCCATGCCCTACCAGCCACGATGCTCTCAATAAATAGCTATTAGGTTAATAATTTTAGAAAATTATTTGAAAAAATTGTAAATTAGTAGAGACTTTGCCGTCAGCATGGAATGATCTCTTGGTCCACATCCTACTCCAGGAAGCCAGGGTGACTTCAGTGAGAACCTGCCCTATGGGAATCCCTGCCTGCTTAAGGGACTCTTAAGAGGGAACATAGAATACACTCATGGTCTACCTTGGGGCTTCATCTATTCCAGCCCTGAAGATCTCCCTGGAGACACTCACTTGGTTCTAGAGTATTAAGTACCATCGATATCCTGAGGTCTCCTGAATCTCTCTCTCCATCTCCTCCATCTCTCCCAACCACAGCATTTGTCTTCCAAATGCGCCCCTCATCTCCAGTGGCACGTTTGTGTAAAAGCTTAAAACGGCAGGCTGAGTAGAGAACGCCCTTTTCCCCCACCTCTCACTCAAGCTTCACTAAACCTGCTCCACATCCTTTGTGTTCGGTCCTGGTTACGAGTATTGCATTCACTCCACCTCTAGAGCTAGAAATCATGGGGTCATCTTCAGACACGTCCTTCCCTCTCCCTCCACAAGCCAGTCATCACACCCTGGGAGCTTGACTCCGGAAACTAATAGCTCTCATCCATCCTGCCTCTCCGTCCACAATACCTTGGGCTCAGGCCCTCATTAGTTTTCAGCCGGACCACTGCAACTTCTGCTCCCTGTCTGCCATGTCTCCTTGCGTTATATTCTCAAAAAGCAAATCTAACCAAGACATGTTCTTGCTTAGCAATCCCTGTTGATGACCTGCTGCCTATAGAATTGAGACAAAATTCCTTGATGGGAGCACATAACGCCCTTCACAACCTGATCCCAGGCTTTATCGCCTGTCTCCTCACCTCATGTAGTTGCCCTGAACTTCTTACCCCAACATACCGATGTCTTTCACAATTTGGGGCTTTTGCACGTGCTGTTCCCTTTTTCTGGAATGTATCTCTTCCCTTCTCTGATTGGAAAACTCAGTCATATGTCATGACCCAACTCCCATTTCACCATCTCTGTGAGGTCACCCCTCATTCCTTCCAGGCAGAACTTTTACTCTGTCCTGATCTCCCACAGCACTTGTTTATATCTCCATAATAACACTTACCACACTGTACTGTAACTTTCCCGTTCAAGCGTCAGTCACTCCATTATTTAAGATCCAGGAGGTTAAGAACCTGCACTTATTAATTTTTGATATCCCCAGGGTCTAGCCCAAGATCTGCTCATAGTGGACCCTCAGAACAATACGAACCAGAAAAATCACTGAATATATTCAAAGGTTCTCTATGCGAAAGAAAGTATTTCCAAGATGAACCTGACTCTGATGCCAGTCCCAGCTCTGCTGTTAATGGTTAAAAGGAAGGCGGAATTTCCAGTCAGTTGTACTGGTGTTCAAATCTCTCCTCTACAACTTACTAGCTGTGTGATCTCAGGCAAACAGCTCCCAACTCTATGCCTTAGTTTTCTCATCTCCAAATGGGGATAATAACTACCTCAGAGCATTGTCATGGATTGTATAAGAAGTTGAATATGTTAAGTGTGTAGCACAGGGTCTGGTACCTAACAAGTAGCCATGATTATGACCATGTATTAACTGTATGAGCCTGGGCCAGTCCCTTCCTCTCCCTGGGCCTCCCTGGAAACTTCCTATACAAAACGAAGGTACAGACTGTTGTCGCTGAGGTTCCCTCAAGCCCCATCACTGCAAGACTATACTGCCATCCGAATTTGTGGCATTATTTCATTCAGCCCTGAAACTTAGCTTGCCTCGTAAGATGAATTCTAATTGGTTCTTGAGTATAAGCTTTGCTCACTGTAACCAAAGTCAAATTCATCAACCATACTGGAGTTCTTAAGGGCACAAACTAGTGCCTTTGCTCTGCTGAAGAACCTGGCTCAGGATTGGGCGCAGAGAGGGTCCTGCAATCTACTTGGTAGAAGCAGTAGCAAGAAGGAAGCCTGTCTCTGCGGGGTCAGCACTGATAACAGGAACAGGACAGTGCAGAGTCCCGATCACATAATGTGCTTCTCACTTACATGACTTTATGAACTTATTTTGCAGTCCTGTGTTTATCCCCCAGCTCATTCTTATTAATGTCTTATTAACATCTTAATTTGAACCGTGGCCACCGCATTTCACACAAAGAACACACATGAGTCTATTGAAATTCCTCTGGACTCTCCCAGACAGGAGGTGTCTCTCTCCCACATTTGCACACTTAAAATTAATTTTTGACATCTTAATATGATTATTTTTGTTCTTGTAAAGTAATGGAGTAAAAAAAGAAAAAATAGCTGGTTGAGTTTCTTTCCCCAACACTAGAAACAGGGAATATAGCCAATTCTTTGGAAGCCAGTTGTTTGGAGTAAGATTTGAGGTCTCGCTGAGTGAAATAATTAGGCACTTCCAAAGAATAAAGCAGCAAAGCACTGTGGGAAACAGCACACTCGGGCCATTCAGCAGAGCTCGGGCAGCTTTCCCGCTTCAGGGCAGTAAATATCTCCAGGGAGTCACCCAGGGTAGGGGAAGGAACATGAGCGTTGGGACCAGTCAAACCTGGATTTAACCTCATCCCTCCCACTTGCCAGGTATAAGATTCAGGCAATTTCTTAAATTCTATGAGACTCAGTTTCCCCATGTAAAATGAAGATAATAGTACATACCTCATGGTGATGTTGAGAGAATTAAAACAAAGTAATGTATATAAACACATAATTGATAACAATAAATATAAGTTCTCTTCTCTCTTCTGAGAACATGGTACAAGTGGAATAAAGCTACTTATCTTTTTATCCTACCTTGTTCCACAAAGGAATTAAGACAATTTGCGCTGATGTTTCTAATATACAAAAGTGAAATTAATGTAAAAAAAAAAAAAAGAAAGAAAATGAGACAAAGCAAAGTAATGGTGCTAGAGTACCAAGCTGGACTCAAGAAATCAGGCTGATTTGCAAAATGCATACAGAATCCTTTGGCCACGTTGTAGGGATGTGACAAGCTTCAGTGGTTGTAAGGTAACCTGTCATTCCAGAAAAGACCAGCTCTTCCTGATTGAAAAACCAAAAAAGATTGTTTGTCTTATGGTAAATGAGCACCAGGAGACAAAACACTTAATTTTCCTCCTCTCCCCAGCAGTTATTTCACTGTGTGACCCTACACAAATCACGTTACCTACCCTGGGCCCCCATCTCCTCACCTGTACACTTTGAGTGTTGGATGAGAGGAACTCCAAAGGCCTTTCTAACCCCTACATTTTATAACTTGATTCTATTCTGCGAAATGTCTACAGCTTTCTCTTCCATGCGTTTGCAATTTACGTGACATTCTCCTTGGAATTCATCAGTCTGCTCTAGCAAAACGAGTTCTTCACTTGCAGTTGTAGGTTTACTTCCTTTTAGCCCAGTCATGGGCCACATGACAGAACTTAAGGAACAGCGTAATAACCACTTGTTACTTAAATAAACCTTACAGTGGAACCATGAAAAGCAATTAATGCTAACTTGGGCATATCTGGATTTATTCAGAGTAGAAGTATTTTATTCTCAGCCTTCTCTTTTTCAGTCTCAATTTCTAATTCTGTCCACGTTTCATTATATATTCTACGTAATTTTTTTTGATCATTTCCTTTGTTCTCAATGGGAATGCTGAAGAATCTAAGTAACAGAGAGATAGGAAGCAGCTGATGAAGAAGCTACATATATACTCTGCTCATCGGAATCAGTTGCTCAAACATGACTCTGGTCTTAGTCTTTAGCCATAGATTTTTGATCTGGTTCATAGCAGGGAGTCAACTGAACTGGCTTTGATTTGGGGGGATGGGTTGGATGGAGAGGAGAGATGTTTGGACATTAGGAAAAGTTCCTCCTCTATAACATCTGTATCATCCACCACTTCCTCTGTGTCTCCTCTGAGCCTGCCCTCCTGCAAATCCCCCCCTTTTCTCAGCAGGAAAAACTATGTCTCCCACCTGCCACCTTACCTCCTACTACTTCCTTCATGACCCCTACATTCCTTCAGATTCTGTGTGCTCTTGCCCATGGCTGTCCCTCAGAAAGGGTAAGTAACTCACCCAGGAACACACAGCCACTAAGAGACAGAGCTGATGTTCAAATTCTAGTTTGCATCACCTCAAAGCCAGTAACTTAATCCTCACTATTAAACTGAATCTCCAACAGAATTTTATACTAAACTCTTCTGTGAAGACTTTCTCAATTTCTCTATTGAAATGTCTTGTGTGTGTGTGTGTGTGTGTGTGTGTGTGTGTGTGTGTCTCAGTCCTTCAAATATACCAGTGGTCCCCACAGTGGTTTGCACATTAGAATCACCTGAGAATATTTTAAAACTTCCAAAGCCCAAGACATACCCGCAAAAGAGTTAAATCAGAACTTCTCTGGGGCTGGGATACAGTCCTCAGTAGTTTCATAAGCTCCCCAGGAGATCCAATGTGCAGACAAGTTTGGAGTACTGCTGTAAATCGGTACAGCTCAGCCTTGTATTATAATTACTGTACTATGATTATAAACTGTAAGCTACTGGAGAGCAGAAATCTTATTTTATTTAAATATGTATCCCTCACAACACCAAGATAAAAGTAGTAGCTCGGTGGATATTATTAAATGATTGCATCTGTCTAATTTAGGTTCTAACAATTTAAACATGGACAAATTAACAAAAGTCCAAGTGACAGGACTGGAAATGCCTGACGTTTTGGAGTGTTTCCTGAAGTGGAAAAGGCCAACAAACTATGGTTGCTTGGGGTGAAAATAGAGGACTCTGATAAGGTTTTTAGTAATTTTTTCCAATCACAAGAAAAAGTAAAATGAGAATGGTGAGTCTCTATTTTTCTTTTTAATAAATTTATTTATTATTTATTTTTGGCTGCATTGGTCTTTGTTGCTGCGGGGCTTTCTCCAGTTGCGTCAAGCGGGGGCTACTCTTCGATGTGCAGCTCGGGCTCTAGGTGCACGGGCTTCAGTACTTGTGGCTCGTGGGCTCTAGAGCACAGGCTCAGTAGTTGTGGCGCACGGGCTTAGTTGCTGCGGCATGTGGGATCTTCCCGGACCAGGGCTTGAACCTGTGTCCCCTGCATTGGCAGGCGGATTCTTAACCACTGTGCCACCAGGGAAACCCAGGAGTCCCTACTTTTAATCTCTGCTAAGGAAATGGGTCTAGACTGCCACAGAAGTTGAGTGGATTAGACCTTAGGAACCAACTCCTGATAATCCCGAGTGAAAAATTCTAGAACGCTGACCAAAGAAGTCCACAGAATCATCTTCTCAGGAGAGGTTTAAGAAAGCATGAGACCACATGTTGCTTTCCGTTGTTAACTGAAGAGGTTGGATAAAACTTCCACTATGAACTACAAAGAGAATTTTATTTTTTCAGGCTGGCAATGTGGTGAGTTCCTGATTCTTTCTGGGGATTACAAAACAATCCACTGTATGGGGTCCAGGCTATAAATTCAGGCTTGCAGATTGCTCAAAAGACAGTTCGAGAAAGCAAAAGGCAGACTGTCCAATCTGGCTGCTCTGTGTGCCAGGAGTTATTAATTATGTCTGTTCTAATAACAAGAGCTGGGAAGCAGGAAACTCAAAACATGCAGGGAAAACAAAACAAAATAAGATGGTGCTTTGCCTTAATGAGAGGAAGTAAAAGGCAGCAGTTACAGCACCAGGCTCAGTAAATGGGGTATAAACCCTGCCAGCAACAGATTTTAGCTGCAACTGGGCATGGTCACCATAGTAGCTACAGAGGCCATGGAATCCCAGTGGACTCTCCCAACATCCGTCCAGTGACCGAGGAGGTCATCTTCTTTCCTGTGCTTTTCTGGAACGGATGAGGGAGCATGCGAGGAGTCGTTGAAGGGATTTGACAAGTTAGGATTTGCTGTTCTGTGCATCATAAATTCTCAGAGTTGGAAGGGACATCTACAGATCAAATAAATCGTCCAGCCCTACCCATTACTACACATGAAGAAACTGACTTCCAGAGAGGTTAAGTGACAGAACTCAGGTCACCCAACAATGGCAGACCAGGATTAGAGTTTTCTCCATTCATCTCCTTGCTGGTTAATAGTAGATTCCCTTTCTTCCTCCCTAAGAAACTGGCTTTTCTTAGACTTGTACCAGCTCCCTGAATAGGCAGCAGCCTCAATAATGCATCTGCCCAGGTGTTTTAGCCTCCTTGATCTATGGGGCTGAGGATCAGCTCTGTCTGGTGGGTGGTTATCCCCTACTTTTCCTAGAACTCTTCTCATGGCTGGAACCTCAGAAATTCAGGCTCTGGGATGCCTTTCTAAGAGTTTCAATGCTGCCTAAGAGTTCTCTAAGACCAGAACCTTGGACACCTGGGCTCCACTCTAATCCACTGGACTCTGTGCATATTGAGGCCAGGAACTAGGGCTTATTCATCTTCATATCTTGCTTGTCACTCAGAAGATGCTCTGTAAATGTAATAAATGAAAAGGCCCAACACTTAAAGGGAGAACTTTACAAACCGGAACTCAGAGGAGAGCAACCAGGACTGTGAAAACCTGAATAGGATAAGGGATAGATTTAAAATGAGATATCCAACTTGGAGAAGAAAATACGCACTGGGGAGCTAATTTCCCATCTTCCAATAGCCAGTGGGCTATCTTGAGGAAGACGTGGAATGGGAGAAGCTATGGAGAATGACTTCAGATTAATAGAAGCAGCATTTGGTGGGGGGAAGCAGTCAGCATCCCATCTCTAGCGAGGACCATCTCCTGCCAGAAAATTGAAGGGAGGAGAGAATCAGCAAGGGGTGGAGCTTGACCCATGATTTCTAAGTCTAAGGAACCTTGGCCACCTTAGAATAGAGGGCACTTTGTGGCACTTTGATTGGAGGAAACATTGAAGGTAAGGGGTATGTATCTGCAGTGAGCTGAACTGGAGACCATGTTAGAAAAAAAATTGAGTTCAAGGGTAGGACAAGCATGCTTGGCTCTCCTAAGATCTCTCTTTCTATAATAATAACAATACTGGTTATTGAGCGCTTCTATTTGCCAAGCACTGTATTATAACTTTAGCCTGACTGATGATGGCTCCGATACAGCAACAATCAGGAAGCCCCATTTCATACAAGTTCAACTTTAAAAAAATCGATTTTTAAAAACATGCTGGCAAGGTTTCTGTGAAATTGGCACACTCCCGCATGGAACACAAATTGAATACAAATTGAAACAATCCTTTTGGAGAGCCATTTGGCCATACTTTTCAAGAGCCATAAAACACATCTAATAATCCCACTCTGAGGGATTTACCCTAAGGAAAATAACTCTAAGAAAGAAAAAAAACCTATATGTTCAAAGCCCTTTAAAATATCAAAACCTGGAGAGAACCCAAATTCCCAGCAGTTTGGGAATGGTTGAATAATTTATGATATATTAACTCTGTGGAAAATTATGTAGCCATTAAAATGATACATGGAAGGATTGTGACAACATGAAATGCACATAACAAATAACATTCAAGGATAAGAGTGGAACGCAAAATTGTACATGCTCTCTGATTACAGCTCTGTGAAAATACTCACGGCTAGAAATTGAAAGGGACAACAGAGAAGTATAAAAGAAGTATTTGTTTTATGAGATTTTGTAGATAATCGGTGTTTATATACTTAAAAAATGAAAACAGAGAACTCTTGTCTTAGCTAAGGAAACTTGAGAACCATTGCATGTAAGTTAACAAGCATCTTATAGGTCCTGGGCTAGCACTCTCATTTTACAGTAAAAGAAACTGAAGTGCTGAGAAAAGTATCTTGTCTACCCCACAAGGCTAGTGGCTGAGCCGGGTCTAGAACAGAAGCCCAAGGACAGGGTCCTTGGATGGTTATGTTCTAGAGACTGATAATTTGTGGAAACACTTGGAGTGAAGAGAGCAAGAGGAAAGATAGGGTTGCCTGTCATAAAAATTCTCAAATGTGGGTAGTAACATCAGTCAGCTGAGCATGACCTTATCCTCTGTCTGCTGAAGACCATCTACCATTCACTCATTAAGTACATAATGAGTCTGCAAAGGGAGGATCTGTTTTTCTGCCTTTAAGGCCATCTCCTCTCCGTCCTCATTACCATTTCCTGAGGTCAAGGTCTTGTCAATCATTCTGTAAACACTCTGTGGGCACCTGTTACGTCCCAGGCGTGGTACTAAGCCTAGAGACACAGTAGTGAGTAAGACACACATGGCTCTGATCTGATGGGGCTCTCGTTTTAGGATTGGAGACAGACCATTCACATGCAAACAAATAAACAAGATGATTTAATACAGTAGTAAGTACTATGGAGAAAAAAACAACAACAGGAATTTGTGATGAAGAGTACAGTTAGCGGACAAGTACGGAGGGTAGTAAGCAAGGAGGTGATGTGATCTGGTTTATATGTTTGAAAGCTCACTGTCTGCTTTTATTATTCTAAGACAATTACACCAGCCCTTAGCAAAGGCTGGCCAAAGAGGTCTTAATAAAATGTAAATTTTATTTGAAAGTTTTGAAACTTTCAGAAACCCACTGTCAGCCCCAAGATCAAGCTCAGACAGTAGGCACAGCTACTGAGATCTCCACCTGAGGCTCTGCACCAGCTTTGCTGCAGCCTCAGGACATGTCCCACCTCCCACCCCACACAGCCTCTTCCGGAACCCCTGAGGATGCTCACTGCCCTACTAGCATGCTGCCCACTCTTCTGAGGCTGGGCATTGGTACAGGCTGCCCTCACTCTGTGATACCCTCCTCCCTCCTTTATAAAACCCTTTCCCTTCCTTTAAGGTTGTGTTTCCCTTCCTTTAAGGTTATGCCTTCCCTTCTTAAAAGTCTTCTCCCACCCTTCCATGCAGAGCAAATTAGTCACTGCCTTCTATGTGCTCATAACATATTTTGTTCACACTTGCATTATAATGTATCACAAAGGATTGTAATTATTTGTGTGTGTGTGTGTGTGTGTGTGTACGCATGGCAAGCAGAGAACATGCCTTAGTTGTGCTTTCTATCCAGAGTCTAGCAGGGCTGGTCACCTACTGTTAGTGGCTACTTAGCAAATGGGTTGACTGATAGACCACTGGATGGAAGGATGGGTAGGTGGATGAAGGAATTACTAAATGGATGAATACAGTCTATCCCCCCTCATTTTAAAAGCAAGACAGTTCTAATCTGGTCTGCCATCTGTGGAATGAAGAATCAGACTAGGTGATTCTGAAGGTTACCTCCAGCTCTGATGTTCCAGGTTCTGAGAGTCCATAAATCACGAGTGGCTACTGCCATTGGAATCAGAAAGCCTTCCTGGCTTGACTGCTTGAGAGAACTCAAAGGGCTCCCAGGTTCATGATTAAGAATCAAAATTCCCCTGGAGCCCTGCTGCACCGGGATAAAGAAAGCCTGGGCATGGGCTGGGTGCCCTCCTGTCCCAGCTGGCAACGCTCATAGCCTGACATAACTGCTGAGGGAAGAAGCCTCAAGCAGAACAGGTTTCGAGCTGGCTCCGCAATAGCACAGCTATACATGCCTGTAAATTTCCAGGGCCGAGCGAGGGCCTGGAGAGGCAAGCATGGGCCACTATGTTACACAGCTCCAGCGGCTAGTTTTGCTTACCCATCGTCTGTGGGTGCGGTTGTCAGGACAGACTTGCGTAGATTTAGGTCAGAGGTGAGGACAGAAATAATTCCTAACTCAGCTTTCCATGGAGGAGAAAAGAGTGAGGACACAGCATTCCCTCCTTATCGGGCTAGAGGAGAAGGTGACCAGAGATTCAGTTCAAGCCAGAGAGCCTGCCTGCATGGCAGCCACATGCTCGGCCCTCTGTCAGGGGCTGTGCAGAGGGCAGAGAGAGATGAAATGGGTCCCAACTGTCCTCAAGGAGTTTATACTTGAATGAGGGAGGTCAGTGGTGTACTTAAGAGATGTAAGTTCTTTGGGGAGCAGAGAAGAAAGGAAGTCCATGTGGATGAAGGTTGGGGAAGGAAGGAAGGAATACTTCACAAAAAAGGAGGTGTATGCAACAGACAGAAATGGCACTGACCGTGTCGGTCAGGAAGAGTGCTCAAACAAGGGCATGGAGGGATCGGAGTCAGAGCAGTGGAGGAAGGTGGGCAGTGTGTTTGGCTACAGCAGAGGTTCTTAAGAGAAGGAAGGGGAGGGGGAGGTTTCACCATGCTGGAAGAGGTGGGGCAGAAGGGGTCAGCCAGCTGTTAGACACCTGCCTCGTTATTTATTCACACAATATTTATCCAGTGCCAACTTTTGCCAGGCCCTGTTCCTACCTTTGAGGGTCAATATCCAACGTTTAGAATGCATCCTGTAAGCGATGGGACCCACTGGAGGATCCTGAATGGGGATGAGTTTGACAGTGTGGAGAACCTTGCTTTTCCCTACATGACCTCTGTAATCTCTTCCTAGGAGGTTGCGTGATCAATCACTATTTCTAATCAACACAAGACTTTTACAGGAAATATCAGGATACACACACACACACAGTTCTGAGAATAAGTCTCCTGGAGTTAAAAAGATGTGATATAGGACACCAGATACCAAACGTACCTTTCTGCCAACAGTAAGAGCAGGAGTTGGGGCCCTCAGACGCTAGGATGGGTCTCCTGTGAGATTTCCCCTGGAAGGCAGTAGAGATCTTAGCCCTCTGGTCGCTCATGTGCAAACAGCAGATTCCCAGGCCCAGGATTAAAGGCAGGAGAGAGCTTGCAGAGACTGGTAAGAGAAAAGAGACAAGTCAGAATTTGAAACCAGGAAAAGAAAACACTTCTAAACCCAAAGAGCAGCTCATTTTAAAGGGATTGAGGCCTGCCTTTCAAAAATGTAATCAGCATTCAAATCGTTCATTTCCTTCTTCCCCTTCCTACGCAGGGAGTGGCTTTACCGTAAATTAATCTGGAAGTTAAGTGAGTACAAACTTACTTTTCAAAGTATCCAAGAGGCAGAAATAGGAACGAATCAAGCTGCAGGACAGGCAACGCAAAGAAAGATGCTAGGAATTGAAACTCGTCTGGTGGCTTTTTATAAGTTTACTGTTGCTGATGTGGGGAGTTGTATGGCTCTTGGCTTTTTTTTAACATCTTTATTGGAGTATAATTGCTTCGCAATGTGTGTCTTGGCAATATTTGAAAAGTTTTCATTTTGACAGGATGCTGGGGACGTCATTGGTCCTTTACCCTGTGAACTGTCTGAGAGCCACGGCCAGGCTTTTATGCAGAGAAGACTTTGAGAACCTTCCAACGGTATTGATAATGATGGATTCCCGGAGTCCATTCAAAAAGGGGACATTTCTCCTCCATCTTGACTTCCCGCTGTGCAGAAACTCTGCCTAGCGGTAGGAGTCAGACCGCTAGGCAGAGCACTGGCCTTAGCCTAGGACATATGGGTTCTGCACCAAGTCCAGCCCTTAAGAGCCACGAGACTGGCAGAGTCACACTCTCTTTCTGGGCCTTAGTTTTCTTTTACAGGAATCCAGGGAATTCGGAGTGTTATTTTTGTGGCCCCTGCCAGAACTAATGAAATGAACTGTGAATTGAATTTGTTCAGACGCTTTAGCCAATTCAATGAATCAGATTCCTTTTTCTCCTGATGTCCATGAGGGGAAAAAAAAAATGGTAAAACAATAACTTACCGTTTACCAGACACTAGGCTAATAAGTTTACATTTATTATTTCACCAACCAACATAGTGATATCCAGGACGAAATGATTCAACTGAACCACAACAACAATTCCGATGGCCTGGTGGGGAGTTAGTACAGAAGCAGCCCAATTTTCCACACTTTCTGCATTTGCACCCAGGATCCCAGAAAATGAGGTTATGATCTTACTGCTAATATTGAATGCGAATAGATGTTGAAGTATCTTATGAATTATCAAAGAAAGGTTAAATCATAGCAGCGTATGATTTCAGTGTTTAGCAAAGTGTGTTGTAATTTACTATTTGGAAGCCAAGCATCAGTAAATGATATAGACAGTAAACAGACAAACCAGAATTTTCCGTTGCCCAGAATACCCCATTCCCTAGCCATCTCAGGTAAATGGGAATTTACTGTGGCATCAAAATAGTAGTAGCCTCTACAAAAAATATACAAATCAAGTTTCACTGCAAAGTAAAGGAGCTGTTCCAGCGGAGGATTACTGGACTGAGTGTCAATATTATGACATAGTATGAGTGTGCTTCATGTTTGGTAATTGCAGTCATTGTTGCTTGTCTTGTGGCCATCCATTTACAATGCTTGGTGTCAGTTGATTTATCTCTTGTAAAAATAAAATACAGCATACGTGTGAAAAAATAAAAAAAAAATAATGGTAGCCTCTGAAGACTAGATTCTGGGAGTCTCAGGCTTGCCAACTGCCCAGCAACGGGTCAACTGCAGACTCACTGTCCACTGCAGCTAGGCATTACCGGGACCCAATCAGTCTCCCCTTCAGAAACCATGGGCGGTGTTTCCATGGAGCTCTGCCCGAAAAGAGGTGATCTAAATCTTGCATGAGAGATGTACATCAATAGGGAGCTTTGCCTAGAACACTGTGACCTAAAAAAATAATATTAAGGAACTCAGAATGCAGAGTCAGTTTCAGAGACACCAAGTGACCTTGTGCAAGGCACCTTGTAGACTGCCTTGTTGACCGTACTCCCCTAATGAATGGTGACTGCCTCCATGAGTACCCGGGCCAGTGAGTACGTGCCCCAGCCACGGACAAACATTCTAATGCCCTGTTGTTTAAAGGCAGCCTACTTCTTCTATTAATCATCTTGCTGTTTATTCGTTCTGGGAAGGCAAGCACTGCTTCACAGAGGGAAATATCGCCTAGTGGTTAGATTGGAACAGTATCTTTGCTGCATCTCCTTTTGAAGATCCTGCCCTTTTTATTTTTTCAAATCCCTTAAATAAAGCTATCCGTGATACATTTCTTGTGGCATTTAGGGACAGGAAGGACTTGGTCCCCCTTCACAATCCATACATAGCCATTCTTCCTTTACTGAATGAAAAGGACTGCATAATACCACGCATTTCCCTTTTTGTCTAAGCTGCTGGGAAGCTCAAAATCACACTATACGCTTCAGTAAAGTTACTCTGATTCTGAGTTTTCTTCCTCCTCACTGTCCTCTTCTTTCCTGGCCAGGTCTTAATCTTTTATCTGTGTTTTGATGAGGCTGTTGTCTCTGTGTCTTATGAGTTACTTTGGATACTTTTGGGAAGTGCTATGCAAATAAATCACTCATGTGGGTTAATATGTTTCATGAGTGCTTTCCAGGCGAGAAAGTTTGGGAGATGAATGCTCATTCTATGATGAAGTCTGAAATTTCACTTCTAACACAAATTAGTCATTTATATTTAAAAGCTTATATGTAATAACAGCTATGGACCTTTGCATAATCCTTACCACTTAATAAGGCAAATGCCTTCATATATGTGCCGTCATTTGTAATTACTGTTCTCCCTTTATAGATGAGAAAAGTGAGGTTTTGAGGGATTAACTGGCTTGCCCGAAGTCACAGAGCTAGTAAATTCAGATCTTCTGACCCAGAGCCGTGTCTTTTGTTGGTCCCCACTCCCCATATCACCTTGTCTCTCACTGGCTTCCATTTAAACCGCATTCGTCTTACTATCCTCAAACAAGCTGTTTGGGGTTTTTTAATGTGTCGATCAGATAGAAACAAAAGGTCATCTTAGTGGTTGTTTCTCTTGCTGAGATGGTCTGCATGCAGTCTAGAAACCACTGATTTAAGGTCTAAAGGGTCGAGCTTGAAATGGTTCTTCTAGAAAATCTGAGTTCCCCTCTGTCCTCCTGGGGTTCCATGCTTCAGTTTAACTGACACATCATGTGCAACTCTGTTTGAGGTGTAAAGGGAAAATGGGGAAATGTGATCTCTAACATGCCTTTCTCTTCTAAAGAAGTTATTTAAGATACCTCTCCTAGGCCTCCCCTGTCCCTGAGTGGAGCACAGAATACCAAATCCACAGACTGTAGGGACAGTTGTGGAGAATGACTCATTGCTTCTGAGGGCTGGACGGTGTGGAAAAACATATGATATCGTTTACACTCAGAACCTCAGGGTCAAGTTGGTCCCCCAAGTGGGTCAGCCAGCTAACCTGCTTTAACGTGACTTTGAAAATGAGGTAAGTGCTGCATTTGAATTTTTCTTTCCTCTCACTTCAGGCCACCCACCCACCACCAACTGTAAGTTGAAAAGCTTTGGGGATAGTTTGTCCAGAAGGTCCACTGCCTGTAGAACCTTCTGGGAGGCCAAGCACCTTAAAAGAGGTGTGCATCCGACACCCTTCTTTGTGATCTCCTGCTCCAGGCTTGGCCGGATCCAATTCTGGTTTCCCATTAGGCCTCAGATCCTGCCCACAGTCTGGGGGCTGGAGAGACTAATCTCAAAGGGCTAGAAATGAGTCAGTTTCCACACTCAACTTCAGGCGTGCGGCTTCCTGAAGCCCAGACGAGGAAGCTCTGAATTTCAAAGAGCAATTTTTTTTTTCTTTGCATACCATATCCGGAACTGAAACCACCAATTCATTTCACTTAAGATCTCACACTACACTCAGATCATCAATAACATTCCAGAGATAAGATACCCAGGCTTGTCAGCCGAGTCATTCCGTCTCTATCACTCTCTTTTCTCTTCGTGCTAATGTTGTTGTTTTTTTCTTTTTCTTTTGTTCAGTCCTGACAACACAGAATTTGGAGGCCTTCATGTTCTCCACAGGTGTTTATGAGAAGTAGGAGGCAAATATCTAAAACTGCTGAGGGTTTGGCCCTGCGCATAGCTTTCTGCTTTCTCTTGCGAATCAGCTTGGCTGTGTGTGAGTTAAGGTCCTAGATTCCGTGTCTCATTCCAGGGGGCAACTGACTTTGCTGAGAGATTCCACACGAAGGTAACAGGTCACCTCACTAGCCCAGGAAAGTGGTTAAAAGATGGAGTGTGTGGAGAGGTGTATGCAAACCTCAAGAAACAGGAAAGTGATGGAAAATGTATACATCCTCCCAACGCCAACTGACACATCAAACTATTAGGGGGGAGAAGGATCTCTACCATTTATATAGTACCTTACAATTTATAAACTACTTTCTCATCCTTTATCTCTGTTCATTCTCACCAGAACTTGTGAAATTATCCAGACAAGCATTATCCTCCCCAGTTTAGACAGGAGAGAGTACCCAGTGCTAGTAAAAGTGATGGGCCCAAGCGGTGAGAGTGGAAAAGCCATAGACCTCAGATTAGAAGCCAGTTCTATTCATTCAAACTCCAGTATTCTTGTAACTCCCTTTTAACCTTGTATATAATATAATATTATATCATAATCCATGACCTAATGTTATGTAGTCGTGTGTCGACATTTTTAAATTTTAGGTTCTTATAGGTCTGGGTTAATGGCTGTTGGTCATTACTTTTTGTACAACCCTTCTAGGTCTCTGCTTTCTTTATTTAAAATGTAGAGGAAGGCATTAAATCCTGTGTTGCTTTCAGATCTAAGGTTCTGTGGGTCCCTGTGTCAATGACTACTGAATCCATGGGATTACCCAAAAATATTACCCAAAGGATTCACCCTGGAGCACCAGTGCCCAGGATGACTGTAGTATAAAGTAAAAATGGTTACCATGGTCAAATAAGTTAGAAAAAAGCAGGATTATTCAAAATGAAACAGGTTGCTTTGCGCTGGCCCTTCTCAGAGCCTTTACATGCAAATCTACGTGGGGAGGGAGACTATGGATGTGAAACATTCCTCTAAGTTAGCCCTAGAACGTGGATCTCATGGAATTAATGTTCTATGGAGCCCATTTTGATAAACTGATAAATAGTGGGAAATTCTCTGATGATCCCATTGGTCTTTTAAAGCAGCATCACAGATTCCAAGAGAAATATTACAACCACTCCAGCACCACCACCACCTCCCGCTGCGCCCCACACCAGTGTTGTACTTGCTAGGCCATGGTGGGTGGTCCTCCACTCTGGGTACCACCTAGCGTGGAGCAATCCAACTGCATGATCTGGATCGCATCACTTCAGCCACAGAAGCCTCTGTGCTGAAGAGAAGCCACCACAATCCATCAGAAAGAAAGCACTGGCACATGTGGCCTGAATATAGGACCAGAGGCAGCTCCTTTGATTGCTTTGGAAAGTTACTGCCCTTTCATTTCCCTGAGAGCAGGGTACCATCATCCTCTTTTCGCGAGAGAAGAAAGGTGAGCCCGCTTAAGGATTTTCCACTCTATCTATTGTCATTCTGACTCCTGTGGCTCTTCCAGCATCCTTCCTCTTTGGAAAAAGGAATTCTAGACTCTTGGAGAGACTCTGGGGTACGGCAGAGCACAGGGGTTTTTATCTGGTCTGTAGCCCTTCTCAGCTTGACTCTTCCTTTCAGCATCCCTTCCACAGCCCCTGGAGGACAGCTTCTGGGTTGACGTGCTCTCCTCTCAGAGGCAGCCTGGCTCCGTGTTTTAACAGTTTAGATTGTCTGAAAGTTCTAAACCACACTTTGTCTCATGAGAACTTCCTCCTGTGGTTGGCTCCGAAGAAGTCTGATCTTGCTTCCACCAGCATCCAATGTGTTGCTGCCAATCTCACAGGTGACTTGACTTGTCTTAAATCCCTATCTTAAAAGTCCCATGAGCGGCATGTACTTCCATTCTCAAGCCCAAAGTATCTTGTGAACTAACCTTCTACCGTCTCTTCCCATCTTCCTTGCTCTAGAGGAAGTCTTTGTGATGCCAAAGATATTATTTACCTGTTTGATTGGGGATCCTCCACTCTGAGTGTAGACTTCCTGCTCTGGGTTTAGGTCTGCAAATGCCATCTTCAAGTTTAAGGTAGTGTTTCTGCTTTTGACCTCAGCCACATTTGTGCTTGGTTAGAGATCGCAAGTTATATGATAGACTGAGACAAATTATCTTTTGTTCTAAAATGACATGAAACTCCCTAGTGCTGAACTATGCAATGAAACTTCAGGCTGAAAGAAGGCATACAGGCAAACACATTTAAAATGACCTTGGGACTTCTGTTTTATTTGCAGGAAGAAAACAATTCTTATTTTTCCCTTGACTTAGGTAGATGTTTGGCACTTTTTATCAACCACCTAGGAAGTGCTTTAAGATTTTACATGAAAATTTCACCTTCATTATCTTATTTATCCCCATAACAACCATTCAAGCCAGATATTATTGTATCATGTTATTACGCTTTATGGGAGCACCGTGGTTATGGGCTACTGTTAATCTTTTGATCTATTGTTAGAATCCTGGACTGCGATTCAAAAGTTCTAGGTTCTAACCCCTCCATGACCTTCGGCAAGTCACTCTCTCTCTTCGGACCTCAATCTTTCCAAAATAGAAGAGGTGGGGGGTAAACTAGATGAGCTTCAAGGACCCTAATCATGGTCGGCCTCTTGTGACTGCTTGTCTTTGTTCACAGTGTGACCAGAGAGACAAAAAACACAGCTGGATCCAGGAGGGCAAACGTCTCCCCAGTATTTGCCATACTGATGGCAAGTGAGAAATTATCCCATTAGCTTTACATCTAAAAGGACAACATGCCCATAATCGTTCATTACAACTGGTACAGTGACAATCATTTTTTTTTAATATAGAAATCCTGCTTGGTTCAATTAAAGAAATGTTTGAGAGAAAGTTCAAGTTTTGAAACTGCTAATACCTTCCTGCGTGTGGGACGCAGTGGGGTGGGGAACAGTAAGCCAGACAGTTCATCTTAGGGGTAACCTCTTTGGTTTATGTAAAATATATGACTCAAAGCAAATTCATTCTTGTAGGCTGCCATGCCTGAAGGAGGACAAAGCCGTGCTCAGAAGAGATTGAGCCATTCATACAATTAATCAGATACATCTCTGTGTTGTATGTCACGAAGTCTAGTTTCCAGAGGAAAGATCATTTTCAAACCACATAAATGATGATGCTTTTGGAAAAAAAAGAAAAAAAAAGCAACAAAAAGGAAAACCCACTTCTCAATGTAAAGATTTCACTATGAACTCACCTATTGTTTGTATTTTACACCCACGGTCTTGATGCCTATTATCTCTGAAATCATTTCAGTTTCCAAAAATCATCTGAAACACTCCTGCACCTGGGGCTTTTGATAAAGAGTCCAGCTTCTACAGAGAGAAAGAGTAATGTGTGTGTGTGTGTGTGTGTGTGTGTGCGCGCGCGTGTGTGTGTGTGTGTGTGTGTGTGTGGTGTGTTTGAGATCGAGAGACAGAAAGATGAGTTTGGGGGAGAGGGAGAAAGTGAGAGCCACTTGTGAGTTGCACAGCCTGGACACCTGGGAAGACCTGAGTATATTTCACCGTAACATACGAAAAAAGTCTGTGAGCCTGGGTCTTCCCTCCACAGATCTCTCTCTTGAGACTGCAAGAAACTTTTCGTTAATTTTACTCTGATGCTAAGAATAAAACTAATGATGAATGTTTTTGAGCACTTACAATGTTCCAGGAACTTTTCTAAGAGTTTTAATACACATGAAATCACATATTACAAGTCTATGAGGTTGATACTATTCTTATCACATTCTATAGATGAAAAAAAAAATGAATCACAGAGGCGTAAGCTCCCCAATCTCTGGCTTATTAACACTGAATTAATATCTTGCCTGACCACCATGAAGACTGGAGATGCCACTTCCTCTGGGAAGAACTTCCAGTGAGATGGACTCTCTCTCCTCTGAACAGCTTCTAGCTTTCTCGTGGCATTGAAGCACTGCCTGAAACTATAGTAATCTGTGCTCATGCCAAATCGTCTCTGGAAGACTCTAAGTTCCTTATGATCAGGGTGGAATCAAAATTATCCTTGTTCTCCCACAGCCATAGCAAAGTGCCTGGAACTGCATAGGCACTTAGGAAATATTCGTTGAATAAGTGAATGAAGAGACCCAAGTTTCAGACCTGAGTTCTGACAGTCATGTTAGAAAAATCAATACAGCCAGCTCTCCAGGATCAAAACTGGCTGAATCTTGAGACAACTATCTGTGACTTTTAAAATAAAACATCTCGCTTGTTTTTAGCCTTGCAAGATTTTCCTCTGAATTCACCTTCACCTCTTGGATAGTTATGGTGTGTGCCCTGTCCATCTGACCTGAAAAGTAGGTTTCAAAAGAAATACTGTAATGAGAGAAAGAAAGCTTAAGTGATGTCTAGTTCGGAAGTTCATTGTACACCCCTCCATTGCTGATCCTGAAGTTAACTTTATACAGGTTAAATAGATATAGTTCTTCTTAGCTTTCGTCATCTTTTTCAAAATAGAGCAGAACCCCATTTAAAACACAGGTTAAACCTCATCCCCAAAGCATATCAAGACCATATAGAAAAACTGAGATGTAACAAGATGTCGCTGATAAAAGTGTGATCTTATAAGGAGCTCCTCAAAACAGATAATCCCCCAAAGTCGCCCACTTTAACCCTCTCATTTGGCAAATGGGGATAACGTGGCTCAGAGAGAGGAAATGAGTTGCCAGAGGTGACAAAGCAATTCAATTTACAAAATGAGGATCAGGGAACTCTTAGGTGAGACTCTTTTCCCTTTTACATTATGCTAGCCTTCATGGCTGGGTTACAAGTCAGTGATTCCTGAAATGAAGCTGATTACATTTGAGGTAAAAGTTTGATTTGGGTTTGACAAAGTCCTCAGGCTTAGGCAAGACCAATCATAAGGAACTGGATGACGGGATGGGGGGGGCATCTCTAATTTTGATCACGTACTAAACATTTGTACTTACTAAACCATGGCAGGAAAATTAGTTGGCTGGCATCAAAAGAGCGTGAATCAAATTAAGGAAACACTCCCATTTACCACTGCAACAAAAAGAATAAAACACCTAGGAATAAACCTACCTAAGGAGACAAAAGACCTGTATGCAGAAAACTACAAGACACTGATAAAAGAAATTAAAGATGATAAAAACAGATGGGGAGATATACCATGTTCTTGGATTGGAAGAATCAACATTGTGAAAATGACTATACTACCCAAAGCAATCTACAGATACAATGCAATCCCTGTCAAAGTTCCAATGGCATTTTTCACAGAACTAGAACAAAAAATTTCACAATTTGTATGGAAACACAAAAGACCCTGAATAGCCAAAGCAATCTTGAGAAAGAAAAACGAAGCTGGAGGAATTAGGCTCCTGGACATCAGACTATACTACAAAGCTACAGTAATCAAGACAGTATGGTACTGACACAAAAACAGAAATCAATGGAACAGGATAGAAAGCCCAGAGATAAACCCACACACATATGGTCACCTTATTTTTTTTAATTGAAGACAGCCTCTTCAATAAGTGGTGCTGGGAAAACTGGACAGCTACATGTAAAAGAATGAAATTAGAACACTCCCTAACACCATACACAAAAATAAACTCAAAATGGATTAAAGACCTAAATGTAAGGCCAGACACTATCAAACTCTTAGAGGAAAACATAAGCAGAACACTCTATGACATACATCAAAGCAAGATCTTTTTTGACCCACCTCCTAGAGAAATGGAAATAAAAACAAAAATAAACAAATGGGACCTAATGAAACTTAAAGCCTTTTGCACAGCAAAGGAAACCATAAACAAGATGAAAAGACAACCCTCAGAATGGGAGAAAATATTTGCAAATGAAGCAACTGACAAAGGATTAATCTCCAAATTTACAAGCAGCTCACGAAGCTCAATATCAAAAAAACAAACAACCCAATCCAGAAATGGGCAGAAGACCTAAATAGACATTTCTCCAAAGAAGATACACAGACTGCCAACAAACACGTGAAAGGATGCTCAACATCACTAATCATTAGAGAAATGCAAATCAAAACTGCAATGAGGTATCACCTCACACCAGTCAGAATGGCCATTATAAAAAATCTACAAACAATAAATGCTGGTGAGGGTGTGGAGAAAAGGGAACCCTCTTGCACTGTTGGTGGAAATGTAAACTGATACAGCCACTATGAGAGCAGTATGGAGGTTCCTTAAAAAACTAAAAATAGAACTACCATATGACCCAGCTATCCCACTACTGGGCATATACCCTGAGAAAACCATAATTCAAAAAGAGTCATGTACCACAATGTTCACTGCAGCTCTATTTACAATAGCCAAGACATGGAAGCAACCTAAGTGTCCATTGACAGATGAATGGATAAAGAAGATGTGGCACATATATACAATGGAATATTACTCAGCCATAGAAAGAAACGAAATTGAGTTATTTGCAGTGAGGTGGATGGACCTAGAGTCTGTCATACAGAGTGAAGTAAGTCAGAAAGAGAAAAACAAATATTGTATGCTAACACATATATGTGGAATCTAAAAAAAAAAAAGAAAAAGTTCTGAAGAGCTTAGGGGTAGGACAGGAATAAAGACACAGACATAGAGAATGGACTTGAGCACACAAGGAAGGGGAAGGGAAGCTGAGATGAAGTGAGAGAGTGGCATGGACTTATATATACTACCAAATGTAAAATAGATAGCTAGTAGGAAGCAGCCACATAGCACAGGGAGATCAGCTCAGTGCTTTGTGACCACCTAGAGGGGTGGGATAGGGAGGGTAGGAGGGAAATGCAAGAGGGAGGAGATATGGGGATATATGTATATGTATAACTGATTCACTTTGTTATACAGCAGAAACTAACACACCATTGTAAAGCAATTATGCTCCAATAAAGATGTTAAAAACTTTTTTCAAAAAAGAGCATGAATCACTGTTCTCACCAGCAATAAATCCAATTGCTGGCACAGAAGAGATCGAATGTAAAATGATGGCTGAGGTTGGAAAATGTTGGCCTCCCTTCGTCCACAGTTCTTCTGTCCATGTTCATGCTGGTAGAAAATGTTACTTTGCCCCACAGTGATGGTGAAGGCTTTTAGAGTCGTTATGATCTTGAAATGCTTCTGGTGGCTAAAAAGCCATCACAATTGAGCAGCGCCTGAGCAGATGGCAATGACCAGCAGGTGAAGTTTCAGCCTTGACCCTGACTCTGTACCTGACTTTGGACGTGCCTCTGTGGGCTGCGTTTCCCCCATCTGAAAATTGAAGAGGTGGGGCAGGGGATGTGCAAGGTCCCCTCCACTTCTAGGATTCATTGAGCCCATGAATGTGTCAATTCCTCCTTTCCCTAGTATAGTTCTGTGAGTCCTCAAGGGAGCAGCAGCTCAGAAAAATGTGATTTCAAGACTAACAGTCTTGACACCAAGAATTACTTTTACTCCAACTCTTGTAGCCATGGGAAGCATGCACCCATTTTGGAGTCCAAAGAACGGGCTCCATTCCAGTCTCAGCTCTACAACCTAGGTGATCTTAAAACAACTTCAGTTCCCTTTCTCAACCTCTGATTCTTCCTCTGAAAAGTCCAGGTAATAATACCTATTTCACAGAGTTGTCTTGTGGGTCAGATGAGATTTTAGATGTCAAAGTGCTTGTAACCTGAAAAGCATAAGGGGTTGTGTAGGGGAGGATGAGGATGAAGATGTAGATAAGGGGTTATGAACGCTTTTTGATTTTCCATAGAGATACAAATGAGCTGTAGGTTCACGGTCAACAAGTAAGGGCAGGGACGGAGATGTGCTAGCTGAGTGCTCTGCTCACCCTGAGATCTACCCCGGCGGCTCCCGCATAACCCTCTCCTTCCTTTCCACCGTCACCCCCGTCTCCCCGGTCCAACAGAAAGTGTCACCCGTCTTACGTCTTGTGCCTCTCTCACCCCCACCCACCTCACTGCAGACCCAGCTGGAGTGTCAAATCAAAACCCCTGTGCAGATGTCTCACCCTCACTTCTTTAGTCTTGTAGACCATCTAAAAGAAAACAGCAGAGGTGCTCCCTCCGCCTACGCATTTCCCTTTGTTTTGAGGGCTGTGGCAGCCCAGTCCTGTGGCAGTTAGAGCTCCTGGCAAGAAAAGCAACTCCACCTCCAAGTCCTCTCTTGGAGCTTGAGTTCTGGGTGTTCAGCAGGTTACCGGGCATTTTTCCAGTGCTAAGTGAGGCATGATGGTATCCGGTAGGCACGACACATGGGGTGGAAGACAAGGCTTTTCACATGCAGCCACAAACTGATGAGCTGCAAAGGATATTAGGACCTACGTGGATCAACTCCCCATTGGTTACAGATGCACAAACTGAGCCCTAGAGAAGAGAAGCAGCATGTAGTGTCATTTAGAAATAGAGCCAGGAGGATCTATAAGGACATCTAAGCCAAATTCCTCACTGGACAGATGAGGAAACTGAGGCCCAGCGATGCTAACACACCTGCTCTTGAGTTGAAGAATTAGTACCAAAACCCATAACCTCCGGTTCAAAGTTCAGACCTCATTTCATGAGAACTACACATAAAATACATAGTGAGGAAACTGTGTACGTGAAATACAGCTTCGGAGGTAATGTAGATCAAACAGTAGGTTATTATATTCATGTAAATTTGGGGAAATAAGTTTATATCCATATTTTGGAATTCTCATTTTACTCTATAAGAGATTCATCATGTGTTCCTGGGTATAGGATGTGATGAAGAGCATAATTAAATTTGTGTTAGTGGTTTAAGATAGATGGGTAGGCAAAGCATAACTACTAAGAATTTCTTTTATTCCAACCCTGAAGCCCAAAGGAGCCATGTAAGTGTCAATGTTCTATCATCAGGAAGCAGCTTATCTGTGATGGGCCAAAGCTAGACCTTACAGGGTGAAAGTTAAGCCTGGAAACAGAGGAGTCTGTATGTGTATTGGATCCGAAGCCTATTACTTACTGAAGTATTTGTGTCACTTTGGGGTCAGATCAGTGGTGTGCTGGTAAATATTTAAAAACTGGCTCTAAGTGGGAGGGGTGTGGTAGGAGGAAAGTCCCACTTGCTGTGTTTTCCAATATCCTTGGTATAGATATTCCCACCACAGCTACTTTCAAGTTACTAGTGCAACATTGCTGAGTGTGTAGTTTGGAAGAGATGCACAACAGTATGTAATGGTTCTAACATGCAGATAAAAGCAATATTAATAACTTCAAGAACATATATGATAGTAAAATTTCATGAAATAGATAAGAAGCGATGAGTTTTGAGTATTTTCTACCATTGTTTTTAACGTAATTTATTTGTATGTTTACATGATTTAATTTTTAACAGTAGCTGTGCTTTCAACCCGTTCATCAAATTCCTGATCAGCTCCTGTAAGCTGGAACAAGTCAGGCCCCAGCATAGCACTGTGCCAGACAGATCTGAGTTTGAATCCTGGCCTATTGTTCTGTCAGCTATGTGAGGTCTGGTGAGGTTTAAATCTCCTTTGAGCTTTAGTGTTTTCAGCTGTGGAAGGAGACACACTAACAGCTTCGTGGGTTTATTAGTGATATTCAAATGAGATAATGCTTAGCACAGTAGCTATACATAAACACTCCACAAATCACCATTAGTGCATTCCAAGCCAAATTCATTCACTCAATAAACATTTTTTTTTTTTTTTTTTTGTGGTACGTGGGCCTCTCACTGCTGTGGCCTTTCCCATTGCGGAGCACAGGCTCCGGACGCACAGGCTCAGCGGCCATGGCTCACGGGCCCAGCCGCTCCGCGGCATGTGGGATCTTCCCGGACCGGGCACGAACCCGTGTCCCCTGCATCGGCAGGCGGACTCTCAACCACTGCGCCACCAGGGAAGCCCCTCTCAATAAACATTTTGCAGGAATGTATTTTATAGGTGTTACCTGTGGTACATGATCTTCAGTATTACGTGCTTTGGGATGCAGAGTGCCTCAAACATGACTCTTGCCCTGCTCGCGACGAGCTTACAGTCTAACAGAATGGAATATAATGGACCCCAGGAAGCATAATCTAGAGCAAGCTATGATCAGCTCATAAAAAAACAAAAAGCTTGGGAAGGGAGAGAAGGAAGGATTCTTGGAGGCAACAGCGTTTGAGCCATAGATTTCAGAATAGACTTGTACATACAGAGATGTCCAGGAAGGGAGGTGCCAAGAAGAGAGAGGAAAGGGAGCAAAGGCAAAGATAAAGGAACACGGAGACATAGATAGGAGTATAAGATTTGGTGGAACAAGGCATATAAGAAGGGGCTCTGGAAAGATTGTTGGAAAGACAAGCAACTTCCTGATCATGTTAGCCTTGAACGCAGAGGAATTTGGTTTCTGTTCGCCTAGGTGATGATGAGCCTGGGGAAATGTTTTCCTCTGACACAAATCAGATTTTTGGATTACCAATCATATTATGTGAAATATTTATTGACTGAATAAATTTTGGTCACTGTTCTTCTTTCCTTTAACAGGAATCGTTAAGAGTTAACCAGATAGTGAAATACATTCTTAAACTAAGTAAATTTCCCCTGTGGAGAAAAAGTCCTGTGGTCAGTGATAGAAGGTGGCATTGTAACTCCCAGATGAAAACAAAGTCATTACTGAAAGCCTTTGTTAAATATTAGGAAGGCTCAAACCAGTGGCAGTATTTCATGAGTTTTGAATTGTCTGCTGCATCCCTCCTGCATTATGCTTCACACACAAAACAAGTCATATGACCTACATCTTTATCTGCTCCCGTCTTCAGCTTCTATATATAGGCTTTGGTTATGAATGTTTTTTCCTATGAAAAGGTCAGACCTTGCACATGTACCATCAATGCAAAGCCCTGCTTATTAAAAAGCAGGCAGGCAAGTTTGTAAAAGTCATTGAAGTATTACTGATGTAGGGAAAAGCTGAAAAAGAAATGGCCTCCCAATTTTCTCAGAGAGAAGGTGGGGAAACCTCTGTCTTGTGATTACAGAAGCATTATTTTCCTTCTGGCTAAAGCACCCCGTGGCAGTCTGTGGCACCCGTTTACAGAATCGGGCTGGGACACCCCTCAATCCCCAGCTCCCTCATGCATGCGGGTGCACAGACTCACCTCAGTCAGAGAGACACTGAGCTCTGTTAACCCCTCCTCCACACCTCAAACCCCCGTGGAACATCTGGAGGTGAAGCTGGGGAAGGTAACTCGGCCAGAGAGATGCAAACGCAATTTGGGGTTTCCGCTGAGTACAGCAGCCGCCTTTGGCCAACATTGCAACACCAGAGAGAACCGGGGGAGAGTTGAACTCTTACTTTTAAGGCAAAAGTTCACAGGTTCAAATACCATTCTAATGTCAGCTGCTCCGTGGGGCTAACCTTTGAGTCTGGATGTTCTGATAAGATCGAGCTGCTTTAGGAAAAAGGCCTGCCTTCCATTCGGTTCCTTTCTCAACAAGGTCAAGCTCTTTCTTGGAATGAAATTATTTAATAACCAATGTGAACTAGATAGGATGCTCGCTTTCTTTCACGGAAAAGAAACTGAAGTTCTAAGAGGTTAAGTGACTTGCCCAAGTTCACTCAACAAGTCAGGCTTCTGCTGATTCAACATGTGGCCTAGGAACCAGTACTGGGATGGGCAGTGTTGTCATTGAAAGCAGTAGATGCCATGTGCCTATCCTCAATTAGTTAATATCTACCTGCTCAGACAAGCCTCACAGGAGACCTTACAACATAAGGATCACCAGGTGACAGCGAGTAAAGTATTAAGTTGAAGGTCAGAAGAACTTCGTTATGGCTATAGATCAGATGCTGTCAGACACTTATTCGAAACAGACACAGTTCTGACCTCATGGAACTTGGACTGGTGGCTGCCTATGCATACATCACAGATTCTTTATATAATTTTTTTTGCTCACCCCTTCCTCCCCTTCATCTGCCCCCTAGGGTGTGAGCCTCTCAGGACAGGAGGCGTGCCTCGCCCACTTGTAAATCTCACTGCCTGACACCCAGTAGGTATTGGTTGCAGGAATGACCTGTGAGGTTTCCCTCACAGATATAAGATCACAGATAAAAGAGAGAGAGGCTTCTTAAGAGGAATTAGAGTTGAGCTTCATTTGGAGCACTTCACCTATTTCTTGACTGACACAGTGATTCTTGAAGCCCAGCTCTTGGACTTTGGCTGCAGAGGCCCATAAACAGTAGCTCCTTCTTTTCTTCCACCTCTAAGCTCTGTGTCTCACCTACTTGGCTGGACTTCCCCTCCCGAATTGCTAAGTCTGTCTGGGTCCTGAGCCTCCCAGATCCAGCCCCTCTGGTCACCCACAAAGTTCCCTTGCTGACAGCTAATGCAGGTTTTAGGCCCATGGGGGCTGCCAACTTGATGATACTGAAATAAAGATATTCTCAGGTTTGAATAAAGCAGTGCTGAGTGCTTTATAGTTAAATAAGAAGGAAAAGAAAAGAACAAAAACTCATTTTAGCAGGAGGAGCTGTCCAAGGATAGAGCAGGCTGCTTCCTGGGATGACGATTCCCCATCACCTGAGGAGTCTGCCAGCGGCAAGGTCACCTCCGCAACAATGAAGCGGGAGAGTCAAGCATGGGATGGAGACGCGTCACCCCTGACAGCCTTTCAACCCAATCTTCTGCGACCACATCTTCATTCTTCACCATTTTGAGTATCAATGATGCACTAAATCCCTGAAATTTCATCCCCTCTTTTCCCTGATGAGGGGTCCAACTTGAAAAGTTCACTTTCATCTAACTACGTCTTTACTAGTCCACAGATTATGGTAATAGTGGTGCTCCAAGATGAATGGTTTTCTTCTCTTTTGTTAGTTTAACTCTCTTAAAATTCCACTTTTGAGGCACTGCTCACCTGCTCTGGAAATTTCATCATTTCCTATTAGCTCTAGGCTAAACCCCTATCATTCTAGCCTGGCGCCCTAGATCTTTCACCATAGGGCTCCAGCACTTCACCTTTTCAGCCTCACCTTGACCTATTCTTTATCTACCGCTCTGTTCCCTAGTCTGATAAATGCAGAGCCTCTGAATCACTCTTCATCTTTTCCATCTCCTTACGTTATTCTGATACAGATCATATTTGCGGTATCTATTTCCTTATTTGTTTATGCTCCTATATCTTCATTGTCATGTACCCAGTGCTCAGTCTGGCTCTCAGGCCACATTTATGGGCTGGAATTAACTTGAATTAGAAAACATTTTTCCATGCAGGAAGGCAGAAGGGCACATTGGTGAAGAGCATAGATTCCGCAGTCAGTCTCCCTTGCTGTGAGTCCTAGCTTTGTCACTTACTGGTGGAGTGATCCATGTCAAGTTACTTAAACTCCCAGGGACTCTGTTTCCTCATCTGTAGAATGGGAAAAATAACTCCTGCCTCATGTTATGAGGTTTAAATGAGTTGGTTTGTATGAAGTGCTAACTTCAATGCCTTGCACACAGCTATCCACTTAGGTGGTGCCTATTCATTCTTTCAGATGCCCTTTAATTCTCCCTCCTTCATGAATATTAATTCTATTTTCCATGTATAAAGCACTTCAGAGTTTACGAAGACCTCTCATATGTGTTTTCACATTTAATCATCACAGTAATATGGGAGGTAGGTGTCTCCATCCCCGGAGAGTTTTGGTGACACAGGTAAAAGCAGGGGGTGGGGGATTGTGACGGGAATTCAGAGATTCTGGTTCTCAGTCCTGAGTGTATTCAGCTTCAACATTTGGCTCCTGGTCTGGCCCAGGGGGCTGGCTGTGGCACTGTCCAGCTCGTTGCCCGATAAGCCCCACCCCTGCCCTAAGGGAAGGGTCCACCGAGACGCAGAGCCGGTGCTACTGTTCCTGCAGTGTCTGAGCACACAGACTGAATTTCTGGACCAGGCTTTGTCTTATTTCAGCGGCGAGGGGGGCGGATTTACTAGCTTCACGCACTCCCTGGAGGCTCTGCGGTTTCATTTCACCTCCGCTGCAGATTGTTCTCTGACCTTTGCTGCGTCTCTGTATGCAAACCTTTCTCACTGCAAGACACCAGGTAATGCAACTACAGAACAGAACACACAGGTTAGAAGGGATCTTGGAGATCATTAAGTCCACTTCCCCAAAACCATCTTACAAATGAGAACAGGGAGTTGTAGGAAGGGAAATTACTTGTCCAAAGACCCCACTAGTTTATGTGCTCCTTAAGGCAAGGTCATGCTTAGGCCCTGGAGAAATAAGCGCAAGACGCTTGCTTTCAGGAAGCACAGAGTCTAGTAAACTATGTTGTCCTCATTGTCTCCAATGTCTAACCCAGTACTAGCTAACGTATGCAGTAGGTGCTCCATAAATTCTTCCTGAATAAATGAACAATGAATAAATGAACGTCACCGGTCAGTCCCTGGTTAAACTGACCTCAGACCCGAGGCTCTAGATTTGCAACCTTGGGCTCCCCTCTGCTCATGCTTTCTGCCTTTCCCATTCAGGTCCACGTCATAGGCTTGAGAAACAGCTCAGAAACATAGCCAAAAGGTGCTGCAAACAGTTCTGCCCATGATGTTTATTGATGACTCGCAGGTAGATTCCCAGTCATCTTGTAGAAGAGTTTGCACTCCTTCTTTCTCCCGAAGTGATGGAAGCTAAGCAGAGAAGCAGAGATACGGCAGAAGATCAACATCTACAGACCCAGGACCTGCCCTGTGGGAGGCCGGTGACACCTAAAATGTTCCTGTGTCTTTGCTGCGCAAACAGAAACCAGCACATGATGCGTATTGGTTCACGATGGATATCTTAACGTGTTTCAAATTTTTCCTGATTCCACTCATTTCATAGAATGTCCAAGCTGCAGGGTGCCTTAGAGATAACCGGGCTTAATAATCCCTTTATGGGACAGCTGGAAAAGAATCAAGAGGGGGAGACTGAGTGGCTCACAGTCACACAGCATGTCAGCAGCTCAGACTAACCTGGAACCCAGGCTTCCTGGATTCCGGTTCACAGATTCTTTCCATGTCCCATAGTGTTAGACTCGGCATTAAGCCAGCAGACTACCTGCGTGTAAGCTTCTCAAGAGTGCAGGTTCTGTATGACTTACCCATCTCTCTCGCACTGCTAGCATTAGTGTTTTGACTTCACAGAAACTCTTTCTTTGCTCAGCACTGTGAAGTTCTCAAAGAGTTTTCATGTTCATTATGAGCCCCATTTTACAGACTGGGGAGCCTCAGGTGGTCCAAAGGGCAAAAAGGGCTCATGGTCTCAGAAAAATGGTAGCAGGACACGAACCTCAGTCTTCTGACAACCAGTCCATGCCCTTCCTCTACACAGCATAAGCAATTCAATAACTCTTTGGTGACTAAAAGTGAATGAATGGTGATACGATGGATGAATGAATGAAGAGCTGACAAACATAGGAATCAACCAATCACTCCTGGGGTTTCCAAGATTTTTTAAAAAAATAACTCCAGACCCTCACTCTGCTTGGACCCATGGCAACTTACTTCAGCTCCCTCACCTTTGGTTTCCCTTCACTTGACACCTCGTATGTGTGCTTAAGGGAAGAGGAAGAACTAGCAGCACCTAACCTCCCTGATCTTTCAGGGGCCAATCATTCCACAAAAGCGTGGAGGCAGAAATTTAAACCTCCCCAATGTCGCCATGCAGAGATTACCACTAGTTAATATCTTGGTGAACATCTACTCTTCTTCAGTCTTTTTGTCAAGCGTATATACAATTTGTTTAATGGATTCATGCTGAACAAACTGCCTAGTAATCTGTTTCTGTCATTTAATAATAAATCACAAATATCTGGTTGGGTCATAAGTGGGTCAAGTGGGAGAAGCAGCGTAATACTTTGACAACATTTGATCTGTTGAGTAACACACAGATGTTGAGATCCCCCAAAACTGCTTTCCATCGACTGTTTCAAGGGCCCAATGAAGGCATTTCGCTGGGTTCTGCAGAGGCGTTCCTGCCTCTAATATGGCCAGGCTAAAACATGGTTAAGATATGAGTAATTGAAATAACTTGGAATAACAGCTTTCAGTTTGCACGCACACCCACTATTATATGTCAGTCAGTGCACTCAGGCAGAGAGAGAGACATCGTACATCTTGAATGGTCTTTGTAGCAACCCCGGAGAAGAAGCATGGCTCACGTCATTATTGTAAAGATGAAGAAATTTAGGATCAAGGCGATTACGTGTACCTGCCTGGGATTTTTGTTCTGCTGTTTTTTTTTTAAATAACATCTTCAGAAATACAATAAGTCAACAGCTATGAGGCAATGTTCAAAGGGGGGGTTTCTTACATTTGAAGATTAGCAGAGGATTTTATCCATTTGTACTGGAGTGGAGACTTGAACTCATTTTTGATCTTTCATTCCAGACTTTTCTTTACGCCATGCTACACTGCCTTGCTGACTTAGGTTTGGAAGGTTAGACGATTTTCGTTCATTTCATAGAATAGAGTATGCACATACGAACGTGCCCCACCTCGACCAGCACGAGTGCTGACGATGCATTCTGTGGCCTCTACGGATGGGCTGGCTGCCTGTCACGTCTGTAAACGAGGTTTCATTTGATTAATGTGGGCCACTGGTCAGGACAACCTCCCCTGCTCAGTGAGGCGAGGGCCACGGGGCACGGCTGGCTGGAGGGCCAGAGAGAGGTTGTGATTCATTTCTGCCCCAGGCGCCCACCTGGTTGGCCTGGTGCAAGGCTGTGGGACCAGGGGAAAGTGAGAGGCTGCAGGCGTCCTGCCTGTGAGCCGGGCCTCGGGAGTAATAGCGAGAAGAGGGGTGAGAGTAGCAGCTGCTGAGGTGGATATTTATATAATGACTCTCTGTGCTCGAGGCAGGAAGTGAAACCAAGGTTCTGCTGAGACACTTTCCTTCCCCCCCACGACTGCTGCCCACGGGCGGCTCCAACGGGGTGACATGGGGAGAGCCTCAGAGGCTATGCCCAAGCGTGTGCAGAGACAGATGCACCGGGCTCGTTGCTGGGATGTCAAAGCCAAGGATCTGCTCCCAGATCCCAGAGACCCCCACCTCCCTGGTGTTCTCAGCTTCGGCCCCCTTTTTCTCTCCACCTAGCTCCCCTTTATGATGGGGAGAGGTCTGCTGTTCTCAGCTTTGCAGGAATGCTGTGAGGGTGCATGAGATAACATCTCTAAACCCAGGGCCAACCAGGCCTCGCAGCGGAATTAGCATCAAGCTCTTTATTACATTTCTATGACCGTTTCCAGCACTCTCACCTGTGGTTTCTATGGACGGTTGTTCCCTGACTTTTCTACCTGCCTCAAGCAAAGCTTCTGTCTCTCTCCTCTGCTTTCCTTTCCAGCAATCCTTTTCAGATTGTCTTAGGCTTCAGAGCAAATATTCCCAATGGTGCCTACCTTCCGTCTTGCTTAAGCCCTGGTTTAGGAATTCTATTCTTATCTCTCTTAAAAAAAAACGTATTTTAATATAGATGGTGGACCATCTAGAGAGGCTTTCCTATTCTGCTTCCCACCTTAGTATGGGGGATTATTTGAATCATGGAGATTTCACAGTTGAAAAGGGCCTTAAAAATGATCTAGTCCCCTGCTTCTCAACGAGTGAAGGACCAGCAACAGCAGATGCATTGAGGATCTTGTTAGAACTACGGAATCAGAGGCACCTCTCCAGACTTACAGAACCAGAATCTGCAGTTTAGAAAGATCTTTAGAGGATTCATATGCACGTTGCGCTTTGAGAACCACTGCCTTAGCCCAAGATGCTCATCACCTTGGGCTGGAGGAAATAAGGGCTCGAACATGCAGCTGGACCTGCGCGAGGTCACACAGCACGAGAATGTCGTCAGGATGCAACTCAGCGAACTGTCTAGTTTAAGTCCCTTTCCTCTGTACAAGGCCCTAATGAAGATACAGTTCCAATGCCAGCACTATGAAACAAGCCGGGCAATCTCTTTCCCCTTTTAATTTTTTCTCTAATTTTCCTTTATGGGTATTTTTACAATTTACTTGACTAATAGAAGATCAATACAAATGATTTTCCATCATCTCCTTTGAACTCCTGTCTGGTCTAAGTTGCCATTCTAGTTGCTGAGTTCTACAGAGTCTGATGTGCTTATTTTAAGGGATATCCACCTAGAGTTTATTTGGAGGGGAGCTTCTGAGTAGCTGGCCAGGAAAGAGAAATGTGTTATCAGATGTTTCAGCTACCTCAGCCTTGGCCCTCCATGACCTTGCCAGGAAGAGCTATGAATGACAGCATATCTTAGAATCACAGAATGACAAAACTGGAAAAGACATTACAGATCATTTCATCCAACACTTTCAAGTTGCAGGTGGGGATGCTGAGCCATAGAGAGAAATGATTTGCTCAGTTTTTTTTCCAGCAAGTTAGTAGCATATTGGAGGCAAGAGTTCAAATCTCTTGCCTCTCAAGTCAGGGCTGCATGCTATGTACTTCTGCCCACCCCCTCCCCAAATAAACGGAATGGACAAACTAAATAAATAAGTCATCTGGGCCAGAAAGCATCTACCCCAGAATTTTGGAGGAAGTCATGGGTAGAATTGCCATGCTAGTTGTCAAGAATGCACGTCCGGTCATTATAAATGGCCACTGAACCAGACGGAATGTCACGCTGCCAGTGGGTTTCCCACCCATCTGTAGGGCCACCTGGGAAGTATAAGCTACTAAACCTCATTGCCGTGTGTGGAATTCATAAGAACAGGTGGGATCATGGAAATATAAAAGCATAACCTATCGGGGGAAAAAACCAGAAGGACTTTAACAAACCAATGTTCTCTAAGTAACTAGGGCTAGGGTCTAAGTAGAGGACTATTGAAACTCAAGGCTTTCAATTTTCATAGATTCAAGATATCTGTGACTGAATTTTTACATCAGAGAGCAGCTTGATTCCAGATTTGTTTGTCATGATACTATGTCATCTTTCACAAGGATCATGGAAATAATATGGTAATATTTTTGTTGCAACCTCCCCAAATAGAGACTATTAACAAAGAAATCTCCAGACATCAAAAATCACCCAGAATTGGGTTTTAATTCATACTTTAATAAGAGGACTTGGAAGAAAGAAAATAAAGTAGTGAAATCTCCACTTTTGCAAATGTCATGAGCATTTCTAGTCATCATGGTGCCTCATTTTCAGACTACCTTAATGGTTTCACCATTAATATTTCATCAGATGCTCAATGTGCACCTGTGAGCTGAGCAGACTGAGCTCTATCATCCCCCATTTGAGATGAGGAAGCCAGGCTTCAGGGAGCAGAATGTGTTTCCAAACCTTACATCACTTGAATCCCATTTGGACTCCAAATCCAGTGCACTTTTCATTACACAGCATTGCTTCTGGGAAAAGAAATACCACAGGAAACAACAGCTTCTAATATCTTCATACCTCTTCAGAAGTTACAAGGCATCTAGATAGCTCCGTGACACGGGGAGGAATGCAACTGGCTGTTGAGAACCTGCTGTGTGTGACGAGGGGCTGTATTAGATGCTCTATATAGTTGTCTCATTGAATTATGACCATGACTCTTTGAGGTGGGAGTCATTTTTTCTTTCTGCATATTAGGAAACTGAGCAAGGTTAGGCAACTTGTCCATGGTCACAAAGCCAGAAATTGGTGAAGTTCAGATTTGAAACCTGAGTCTATTTAGGTTCAAAGCCCTTCTAGGTCAAATATTTCTATTATCTCAATGTGACAGTTGAGGAAATGGACTTAGAAATATTAATAAACCAAAACTGTAAAGCTAATAAATCATAGAGAAAGAACTCAAACTGGAGTTCCCTGACTTTAAATCTCAGGGGCATAAAGATCTCAGGAGAATGGGGTGGGGAGGGGAGGATGTAACAACGGAGCTTCAGTTTGGGAAAATAGAAAGCAGTGCTCTTAGGTAACTTACACCCTAATCTCTCTTTATAAAATGATGGACACTAACATATCACAACTCAGGAAATATATTTAAGTTTATTTCATTTCACTTCTATAAACAAGTACCAGGTACTGTGCAAGCTACTTGCATGGATCTTCTCTTTTTTGAGTCTCTTACCAATTTTTTGGAGTATAGTGTTCCCCATTTCCAAAGGAAAATTAGTGACATGTCGAAGGTCACATAGCTAATAAGTGACAGGGCAGAAATGGAGACCAACTTGACAAATCTGAACTCCAGTAGCTTAAGCTGAGGGACTTGGGTTTCACCAGAAAGAGTATGGAAGCCAACAGAAAGACATTATCCTATGATCAAATGATAGCAGTGTGTGGGCTCAGGAAAAACATGGCAGTTATAGTCATGGACCTTCAGGAAAAATTCAGTGGAGCTGGGGAGGTGGGGAAAGGACGGAGGACTATTCAAATCATCAGTATGATGGAGCTTGTCGGTAAAACAGGTAGACTTAACAAAATTAGATTTCCTCAATCAAAAAAGAGAAGGCTGAGAGGAGATACTACAATGCTTGATCGAATGGAACTGTGTACTTAATCAGCAAATCTCAGAAAAACAGAACTATCCCAACCTCCCCTTAGCCCAAAGTTTGCAAGAGTTAGATTCAGTGAAAGTGAAAGGAAGTATACTTTACGTAGTAGGTGGTACCTCAATGAGCGCAGAGGTAGTCACTAGCTAGAAATGGGTTTAAGAAGGGATTATTTAAATACCATAGAGGCTCATAAATTCCACATGGGTTTATTAAAGATGAGTGAGAACTTAAAGTCGCCCTGTCCTGACTTACCACCTCATGGGCATCCACTTGTTTACGTCCAATGGCAAAGAGCTCGCTTTCTCCCAAGGCAGGTGATTCCAGCTGTTGAGAGCTCTGCACATCAAAAAGTGCTTTCTTAGGTTTAAACAAAACTTATCTCTGTTTACTACATTCATTTTGGCTCCATCTCTGCCTTTGAGATGCCACACAACAAATCTGAAAACTCTTCCTTTTCACGTTCCTTCAGGTGTTTAAATCCAGCTCTTACCCCTATTTGTTAAAGTCAATGTCATGAACAAAAGTCATACTTAGGCAGCAATTGTTTCGGGGGGGGCACTTTAACAATTCTGAAGGAAGAGTATAATGTCACATTTCCAGCTTTGAGAGGGCTAAAGAATAAGTATTAGACTGGAAATCAGGAGACCTAGATTCTAGTGGTGTTCTGTAACTTCTTATATGAAGTCCATGTCACTTATCTGTCACTAATTAGTAAATGGATCTTAGAGGGCAGGGACCTCACATTTCTGGACCGCAGGTTTTCTCTCTCCTTCTCTCTCACTCTCTTTCTCTCTCTCTCTCTCTCTCTCTCTCCCTCTCTCTCTCTCTCTCTCTCCCTCTCTCTCTCTCTCTCTCACACACACACACACACACACACACACACACACACACACACACACACACACACCCCTTGCTCCTTAGCCTTCAGAATCATCTTCCAAATGCCTTTTGGCTATCTTTATTCTCACATCCAGCAGGATGTTTATACTCCAAATGGTCCACACCAAATTCTCTCCCTCCAACCCTCACTCCTTTTTGTTTCCAGCTTTATTGAGATACAACTGACATACAACACTGTGTAAGTTAGAGGTTGATTTCATACACTATATATTACAAAATTATGATCACCACAGCGTAAGCTACCATCTGTATCAAGTCACATAATTACCATTTCTTTTTTGTACTGAGAACACAAGATCTACTCTCTTTGCAGCTTTCAAGTATATAACACAGTATTGTTAACTATAATCACTATGCTGTACATTAGATCCTCAGAACTTAGTCATTTTATGGCTAGAAGGTTGTACCGTTTCACCAACATCTCCCCTTTCCCCTACACCCCAGCCCCTGATAACCACCTTTCTAGTCTCTGTTTCTATGACTCTGGCTTTTTTAGAGTTCACACAGAAGTGAGATCCTATAGTATTTGTCTTTTTCTGTCTGACTTATTTCACTCAGCATAACGCCCTCAGGGTCCATCCATGTTGTTGCAAATGGTAGAAATTCTTTCTTTGTCTTGGCTGAAAAAATACTCCATTACACACACCACATCTTCTTTATCCATTCCTCCATTGATGAATACTTAGGATGCTTCCATGTCTTGGTGGTTGTCAATAATGGACCACAGTTCTCTTAACTCTAAGATAAAGAGGTTGAACATGATCATGTTTATTCTCCCTTCTGTCCATGATTCTCTGGCTTCAGCTTAGTCAGCCAGTGGTAGTGGTGAAACCCCAATCCACTTCTGAAACTCTCTTCAATATACCATCAGTGGAAAGGAGTTTTATCAGTCCCTTAAGAAGGACCAACACAACTGGATGGAAATTTCACTGACCGTAATTACTGCCCACTAACTCTCTCACCCCCATTCCTTGTGAAAGCAGGTTCATCTAAGGTTAGAGCAGATTTCATCAGACTTTTGTTAGCTAAGCTGCTTATTAATAGCCAGAGAAAAGTTAAGTAGAAAGCAAGCAACAGACAGAAAAAAAGTTAAAAATTTAGTTTCAGACCTTGGAACTGATCCATGAGGCAAGGACTATTCAATGGTCATATTTAAGGCCAGTAACCCAGGGTCCCTACATGAATGGGAGTTACACAAGCAAAGGGGTTTTCTGTCTGTGAAACCCTATGAGAACGGTGAAACATAGGAGGGTCCCCAATCATTTGTGCTACAGAAGGTCACATGAGCCAACGGACAGTACTCCAAAGATTTAGGTATCCAGAGACTTCTGAGGTTTCCCAGCTGGTTAATGGCACAACTAAAACTAAACTAGCCCTCCCAGCACCCAGTGTTGTGAGAGTTCTAATTTTACAATTTATTAAGCAACTACTACATGCCCAGAATACTGCTAAGCTTTTTAAAACAGCTTATCACATCTCATCTCCATTATAAACTCAGGGAGCCAGAATTTCAGCTATCTTGTTCATGATTTTATCTCAGTCTCGTGAACATCACCTGGCACATAATAGGGGCTCAATAAATACCTGTTAAATAAATTTAAATGAACATTAATAATATAAATTATTAATATTAATGAATTATTAATATCCCCATTTTCAGATGAGGAAATTGAGGCTCAGAGAGAGAAACTGATGAAAATAAAAAAGGTTAGGAAACATCAGAGCTAGCATTTGAACCCAGGTTTTCTGATGTCGTCAAGGTGAATGCTTTTCTCAGTAGAGCATAACTGCCTCTCAGCTTAGTTACCTTAAAAACCTACTATAAAATTGGGGTTAATCTCTTCGAAACATAAAGTAAAATTTGTGGAACAAGCATGAATGTCTTAATGCTCATCTTTCTGCCACTCAAAACCTTCAGATATAATTGGTGACTGTAAATTCTTTACCCATGCAAGCAACATTGACGAGATTCAAAAGGATTCTAATAAACACAAACAAACAAACAAAAACACCTTGCAAATTTCATGGAAATTGTGAAAGTGTTTCTTACAGAAGCCATATTGCCCCCTAATTTCCTATAGCCCTGGGAGCCTCGTGGCTTGGAAGGTGAGTGGGATAAAGACAGAAGCTGACAGACAGAGAACAGCTGGTCAGGTGGGAATGCCAGTGTCTTATGGGGTACCCAGGGGCTATTCACCCCGGTTATTTTCCTTTTCTGTCCCTCTCCTCCGCGTCAGTCTTGCAAGGGGACAGGATGAAGCACTAGCGCCCGGGAGATGTGGGTTCTCACCAAGGTCCTGACAGTCACTTGACTGTGGGACAGACCATGGACAAGCCCATTGCGCCTCTTAAGTTTCCCCAATAAAGGAGTTAGCCAAAATGGCCCCAGGGCCGCTTTCCTCTCTGACAGTCTTCCATTACATTATCTCCTCTTTCCTGGCCCCCAGCTCCAAACAGGGTGTGCGCTGATAGCCCGGAGTAGCTTTGGGGACTCCCCACCACTGCCGCTGCCGGAGCATCTCTCCATGCAGCTGCACAGCCACAGCTGGCTCGTCCTGCACTGCTGACCGCTCCGATTTCCCTATGCAGATGAGGCTGTGAATAAGCAAGGGTTGCCCAAAGGGAAAAGACACATTCTTCTCAGCCTTTCACTTTTCCTAAGCCAATAGTGGCCAAGGTGAGGCTTCCTTTCCAACACCCTCCTCCCTGTGGAACTCAACCCTGCCTTCCACCTGCACAGGGAGGACTAGGTTTGAAGAAGGAGGAATTACTTTCCATTTTTCAGTAGAGTTTTCCATTTCATAGTTTCGTTGAGCCTTCCTGCACACCACACACACACACATACACACAGAGAGACACACACAAAGCAGTGTGGGCTTTTTTAGTCATTCTAAGATATAAACACTGGTCAGTCAATACCCATTGTCCTTAGAAAAGACAGGCCACTGTTGCTGCCTATCTGGGCATGACAGTCTCTTGTGCCCTGACCCACTCATGTTTGCCCTCCTTGGATAACCTCACGACTTTAACTCATACCACGATTACCTTCTCACAGACAATTTCTGGAGACTGGTGGAAAGCCAGCCCATTCTCAAAATCTCTGCTTCCCAAGCACGTTGTCTATAATGTCTTCCCTCATCTTTATCCTCATCTCCCCCTTCCCTTACTTAGAGTAACTTGCTGCCTCTTCCGTAGTGCCGCAGCACATGTTTGATACCTTCTTACAAACACATACATACACTTACACATCTGACCATATGTTTTGTCATGATTACTTGGAACCAGGTCATCTTTTTCCTAGTAGACTGTGAACTCTTTGGGAACAAGAGTTGTGTCTTAACAAGAGTCATGTACCAAAATGTTCATTGCAGCTCTATTTACAATAGCCCAGAGATGGAAACAACCTAAGTGTCCATCATTGGATGAATGGATAAAGAAGATGTGGCACATATATACAATGGAATATTACTCAGCCATGAAAAGAAACGAAATTGAGTTATTTGTAGTGAGGTGGATGGACCTAGAGGCTGTCATACAGAGTGAAGTAAGTCAGAAAGAGAGAGACAAATACCATATGCTAACACATGTATATGGAATTTAAGAAGAAAAAAACGTCATGAAGAACCTAGGGGTAAGATAGGAATAAAGACACAGACCTACTAGAGAATGGACTTGAGGATATGGGGAGGGGGAAGGGTAAGCTGTGACAAAGCGAGAGAGAGGCATGGACGTATATACACTACCAAACATAAGGTAGATAGCTAGTGGGAAGTAGCCGCATAGCACAGGGAGATCAGCTCAGTGCTTTGTGACCGCCTGGAGGGGTGGGATAGGTAGTGTGGCAGGGAGATCTAAGAGAGAGGAGATATGGGGACATATGTATATGTATAACTGATTCACTTCGTTGTAAAGCAGAAAATAACACACCATTGTAAAGCAATTATACTCCAATAAAGATGTAAAAAAAATTTTTAAAAAAAGAGTTGTGTCTTGCTCACGTTGCTACTCTTCACTGACTCAAGGTAAATACTAAATGTGGATGAATTCAATAACTTTTGATGCCCCTTTAATGTTCTGGGCACTCTTCCTTCCTACAGCTTCTACCAGGGGGAGGACCTATGGAGCCATTCAAGGGTTAAATGGAAGACTTATGATTCCTCTGGTCCCACCCTAAGGCGCTTCTTCCAGCTTCTGTTGACTTCTCCTGTTACCAGGCATAAAACACTGTCGTCTCCCTCGTACCTATCTTCTCGGTCCCCTGGGTTGCACTCTCGTGCCAAGCTCTTTTCTTTCTGATCCGCCTTTCTCTGAATGTATCTATTTGCATTTCCCTCCACACGTGCCTCAAAATGACTTTCTCAGTTTAATTTTGGGTTTATGGTTAACTTGATTTGTAGCTTAGATGGTAGAGCTCTTCTGCTTCCTGTCCAAAGAAGCACTGGTTCACTTATGTCTTTATTAATTCATCCAATAACTAAATAGCAGCTGAGACATGAGGAATACAAACTTGAAAGTAATCTTACTAACTGCAAGGTGATCCCAGTCTAGCAGGAGAGACAGGACACTCACGGAAATCATTATGATACCAGGTAGATGGCAATAAACGCTCTAAAAGAAGAGATGGAACCAGCAGGTATTATACACACTCAAGCCACATGGGATCACTCCCCCAGGAGAGGAGAAGGGCAGGACCAGGAAAGGTATCATGGGGAGAAGGTGGCATTGAAGTGAGTGAAGTAGGATTTGCACTCACAGGCAGAGCCGAGCAGCAGGAAGAAAACACCAGCCGCGTCCAGAGATGGAAAAGTACAGGGCCAGGAAGAGTTCGCAGTCCAGCGGGGCTGCGTGCTCAGCTGGAGGTCTGAGGACGATAGCTCAACAGGTAGGTTGGGGTGCATGTGGGCGTGGGATGGAGCAGGAGACTGGAGCGAGGAGACCAGTCAAGAGGCGCTTGCAACCTCCTGGATGAGAAGTGAGAGGGTGGTGGCAGTGAAAATGGAAGGAAGGGATGGGTGCGAGAAATGTTTCCACAGAGCTGCCTACATGCCCCCAAATCCCCTTGACTAATCTCCGCAGTAACTCATACACCCATTCACTGCAGGTGTCATACTACCTACCCACCCCCTCTTTGGAAGCTTATCTTTCCATCTCCCAGGTCCGTGACTTTCTGCCCAATTACTTGTCTTCAACCCATCAGAGCAGGTCAACCGCGCAGCTCAGAAGTCTCACTGTCACACTTGGCCTAGGTCATTCCCCTGCCCTGTCTCTGTCCTCAGCACCCTCTACCTGCAGATGCAGAGAACAAAAGCCCCCCCATCTCTGTGCCCTCACAAGGAGGTTTGGTCAGGAGGTGAAACCTGGATGAGGACTTCAGCACAGGAGGAAGCAGCAGAGGGGGTGAACTGGAGCCTCATGGATCTTCGTCTTGTGTACACACCTGGGACGCAGCTTCACCACATCCCTCTCTTACTGGGAGGCCAAGCAAGGACCAAGATGGCAGAGCCCAGGCAGGGGAGGGAGATTGGGAGGAACCAAAAGAGGCTCATTTGGGCCCAAGGAACCAACCCAGCAGTATAACCACCACCCGTCCTGGGAGTCCTTGGCAGAGAAAATCAGAACTGGGAATGCAAAGGCGCTGCTTTGCCTCTGCTGAGCAATGTGCCCTGGGGCCCCTTTCTTCCCCTGAGCCTCAGTTTTGTTGTCTATAAAATAGGGATTATGACATCCACCTTATCTGCCCCCCATTGAGCTGTTTTTAAAGCTACAGTGAGCATAGAACCATTCTGAGCACATAAAGCACTGCTTCACGGGCTTATTCTCCTTCAACTCAGACCCCACTCATCAGGATAGGTAGACAGGTGAGAAGAAAGAAACAGAGAAGCCTAGAGAGCAGAGGCTGTGGAGGTTCCTGTTTTCCATGTAGCTCTAAGGTGATTGGCCCTGTGAGGCATCTAGTCCAGTCTCCTCATTTGACAGATGAGAAACTGAGGCCCAAAAAGGAGGAATGAACGGTCAATGGTCACCAAGTGAGTCAGAGGACAGAGGACAAACTCAGGTCCCGAGGATCCCAGGCCAGTCCTTCTTCAACCCCACTCCACTGGTTCTACAGACCGAAGCCAGAATGGAGACCACTGGCCCAGAGGCTGGGCTTGCGTAATTCCTAAATCACTGGTGGATAGTTCCGTGATGGGAACGAAGAACGTAGTGTGGGCTGGATCAGACTCCATTTTTTAAATCATTGTGTTTAGAATCCTGGAAAACCAGTTCTGAAGATGCAGAGCATTTGTGACCTGAAATGAATATCTCAATTCCAAATTCAGGAATACCTGTCACCTTTCTCTCCTCTTCCTCAGGCATAATTGAGATTCAGGATAGGAGAAGAAAGGAAGGGTCCTCCTAGGAGCTAGTGGTAGAGAAGTGCTAAGAGTATAGGAGGTGCCTATCCTCTAATAAACATCTTACATGTACATCACTTTATTTCATCTTCCTAACAATACTAGGTGGTAAATAATCTCAGAATGTCCATTTTCAGGTGAAAACCAACCAACCAACCCCGGGACTCAGATAACTCAAGTGTCTTGAATCACAAGCTAGTGTCAAGTTTGTACCTAAGACGTCTCTAAGCCACGGGGATTTTTTTTTTTTTTTTCTTTTGGCTGTGTTGGGTCTTCATTGCTGCGTGCAGGCTTTCTCCAGTTGCGGCGAGCGGTAGCTACTCTTCGTTGCAGTGTGTGGGCTTCTCATTGCAGTGGCTTCTCTTGTTGCGGAGCATGGACCCTAGGCACACGGGCTTCAGTAGCTGTGGTACATGGTCTTAGTTGCTCTGCGGCCTGTGGGATCTTCCCGGACCAGGGCTCGAACCCGTGTCCCCTGCATTGGCAGGCGGATTCTCAACCACTGCGCCACTAGGGGAACCCCAGAGAGATGTTTTTCATTAGGAATCTGCAGCTTCTGCTCCAAATCTTTTTCACATGAGCTCCTGCAAAGCGTCAGAGCTGTTGAATGGCATGCTTGTTTCACCCATGAGAGTCTATAAAATACTCTGTCTCTGCTTCATCCACTAGCTTGTATATTTTTGTCTTCTGGTTCATTCATCATTACACAAGTGTTTTCTGAGGATGGCACTGAGTTGGGACCAAGGGGCCTGCAACACACCTGACTCCATGATTTTGAAAGCTGGCGAGGGTGGCGATGGGGGAGGCACTTTGTCAGATGGCTCCAATCAAGGGAGGACGGTCGTGCCACCGGAGAGAGGCACAGGTGTATGTCTGGGGTGTCAAGGTGTGACACCCGTCTGCACAACTCATCTGCACAACTCGTCTGCACAACTGTGACACCGTCTGCACAACTCGAGGGCTCATGTGCTCAGGGAAGGCTAGCAGGGGTGGGTGGTCTGGACCGAGGGTAAACGCAGGATGGGGAAGGGCTAGAGTTCAGGCCAGGAGGTCTGCGGCTGGAGTGTGAAGGACTCTGAGGCTGTGCTAAGGTGCTAGCTTCTTCCCTGAGTCAGCTCAGATGTAGGTGGGGCCCTTGGGTGGCTTTGCAGAGCCTCAGTTTCCCCTGCTGTGAACTGGAAGCCATGAATGTTGCCGGTAAGGGACCTGTGTGAGCTGGGGGTGGAGGCAGGGGGGGAGCGACGGCAGAACACGCTGAGCAGCTCCAGGGGAGGATGTGAAGGGAATGCAAATCACAGATATTTATAACTGCAGCAAACTGAGACTGCGAGCCGCCAAGCACTCCCTCTGGAAATCCTGAAAACCTGCTGCCGTGGGGCTGGGCCCAGATCCCAGCTGGTGGCAGACTTCTCTCTTCTCAGCTCCTGCCAGGCTGTTCCTCGTACAACAAACACTCAGCTGCCCGAGTAATTCCACCTACGGAGGAGGCAGCTCCACACCCTTCTGCCCTCCCATTCCAGAGAAAAGAGCTGAGTCCTAAACTCCCAGCTCAGGGCAAGTTCCTTTTTTGTCCTCAGTGCCTCACCAGGCAGCCCTGTCAAGGCTGGAGCCGAGAAGCAGCTTGGGAAATAATCCGATTCCCACAAGTCGCCTAACATAGCCCCGCACTGATGGAGCAGACACCATGCCAGGCTTGCACCAGGCACTGAGGATCCAATGGAAAGGCTGGGGCTGGGGCGTGGGGACTGAGGGAGAGACAGGGAGCAGAGTCCTAACATCAGCAGAAGTTCCTATCAAAGAAAGGGAAAGATCACATTGTTTCAACCTTTTCTTCTTTTTTTAAATACAAGTGAAACTTCTTTTTCAAATGTTATCTTTTTGTTTGTTTGGTTGGTTGGTTGGGTTTTTTGGCGGTACACGGGCCTCTCACTGTTGTGGCCTCTCCCGTTGCGGAGCACAGGCTCCGGACGCGCAGGCTCAGCGGCCATGGCTCACGGGCCCAGCCGCTCCGCGGCATGTGGGATCTTCCCAGACCAGGGCTATGAACTCGTGTCCCCTGCATCGGTAGGCGGACTCTCCACCACTGCGCCACCAGGGAAGCCCTCAAATGTTATCTTTTATGGGACCCCACATAGACAACCTATCTGTGTGACCCCCTCAGCTTCTTCAGAAGGATTCTAGAATAGTGCTTCTCGAACCTTAACGTGCCTATGAATCCATAGTGGATCTGGTTAAAAGTCAAATTGTGATCTAGAGGTCTGTGGTGGGACCTGAAATTCTGCATTTCTTTTTTTTCTTTTTTTAATTCTGCATTTCTAACAAGCTCCTGGTCGATATCGACGCTGGTGATCCATGGACCACACTTTACACAGCAACAGTCTAGAGCCCTAAGGATTGTTGTTCCCAAACCACTGATCTTTAGGATGGAGAGGCGATGAACCGCACCACTCCCCATCCCCGGAGAAATCAAACCAAGGCTCCTGGATCAACGTCTCCTTCTCTGGATGGAAGTCAGCCAGGGTCCTAGGATCACCTCCTTACCTCCCTCTGGCTGGAGGTGTTTGTTTTCCCCACAAGGCAGGCTGGGAAAACCTCTAAGAGGCTTGGCCATGAGGAAGAGCTTTTAAGATGTAGCCTTCTCTCTAACAGGAAAGTACAAAAGGTTCAGGTTAATCCTATTCACAGACAGACAGAGCGACAGACAGAGAGACAGGGAGAAAGATCAAGCCAGTGTTCCCACTGGCTCTTGACAAGGACGGCCTGTGACAGCCACCTTCTCCCTGCCCCCTGCTAACCCCGGCCGATGAATGATGGAGGTCATTTCCCTCACTGTCTCTGTCCCTTGGGTTCATCCTCTTCAGGACTGAGATGCTCCCGCTGAGGTCAAGGGTATTTTTAGCTCTGCTCATGTGGGTCCAGACTTGGCCAACCCTCCCTGGACATCAATCTTGGATTCCGCAAATGCCAGATCTCCTAATCCAGGAGGCATATGGGCAACAGGGAAATCTGAGTGCATTGGAAAATGCAGCATATGGCCTTTTGAGGATTTTGTCTACATGTCGTGTCTGATAAAAACAACAACAGTAACACCTAATGCTCAGAAAAGGCTTCAGCATTCACAGAGGACTTCCACCGGCATCACCTCCTTTGATCTGCCCAAGAGGCTTACGGGGAAAATAACGCAAAAATGATTCTTCCTTGTTTTTATTGGAAGGGCCAGGGGACTGGCAAGATGACAGAGCTAGTTAGTGGCAAGCTTGGGTCTTCAGCTCCCAGGTCCAAGCTCAGTGCCCTTTACCATACCCCATGGCCACCTCAACCCTTTGCTTTTCTCTTTAGCTTGGTTTTGTTTTTCTGTTAAACTCTGCAAGAAGCAATATCGGCAGACCTTCATGCTAAAAGCCTGGGATCATCGTGCCTTTAAGAAATGGAAGACTAGAGACATGAAGGAAAGAGGCAGCGTATATCAGTCATGGTGCAAGGAGGAAGCAGAGGACACACTCAAAAGAGGGTGACCAAAGAGAGATTAATTAAAGGATAATTTATGAAGGTGTAGACAAGGTTAAGGAAAGCCAGGAGATGATGGTGCACCCTGAGGCTAACGATAACTGAGAGCCGTTACCAGTCCTTGGGCTGAAAGGGCAAAGGGAGAGGCAGTTGCCAGAACCTCGTGGGCTAGGCAGTTCTGGAGAGCTAGGAGAGGGCTGTCCAGATGGCTCTGTGGCCTTTGACAGATGCACGCAGCCATTGCCAGCCTACGGCCCGCAGAGAAGGGGCTGGGAGAGAACCATCCTCCCTTCTCCCACCCTCTGCTCACCTAATCAGTGCTGAGCTGAATCCAACCAGAAGCCAGAGGGCAGAGGAAACGACTGATCTCCTGGAGAGGCCGAATGAGAAGGAAGGAGCATGGATGTGGAGGGTGAGAGAGAGAACACCCAGCACACAGCTGCTCGCAGCCGCCATAGGCAAGAAATTGGTGGAGGGGGCACAGCACAGAGTCTGAGGGGCTGGGATTTGAGGAGGAAGCAGTAGCCCGATTCTCTCAAAGTCACCCTAGAGCCCTGCTGCAGCTCTCTGGGAGCCAATCTGGCCCTAAATCTCAGGGGAGCACAAGAAAAACCAGACCAAGAGCTCCCAAGAGTTGCTACTAACCCCACAGGCAGGGTTGGCCATCCTGAGGGCTGGGTTTAAATCCCAGGGCCTTCGTCTTGCTTTGTGTAGCTCCAGACAATTCATTTAATCTCTCTGAGTCTCTGTGTCCTTGTCTGTGAAATGAGTGTAATAATAATAACCTCTGTGCTGCCTGTCTCAGCATGGGCCAGCACTTCACACATTGGGGAGCCACGTAAGTAAGAAGGCCACATAAGGAAGCCGTGTAAGAATGCAGTTTAAACAGCCAAACCACCTAAACCTCACTTGCTCTCTGTAAAACAAGCCCCTAACACTAGATTTGAGGAAGGTTAAATCCAAGGGAGCCCTAGAATCATCTCATCAACCTTCTCTCATACGAAGACACTGAGAAAGAAATCCCACAGTTAGTGGCACAGCTGGACCCACACAGGTCTCCTCTCACAGGCCCACGGTGCCCCTCCAACCTGCCCTTGCACATGGCAGTCAAATGAGATAAAGGACGACAAAGCGTTTTGCCCATTGTACTGGTAGTTGTTATCCCTGCGATTAATAACCATCTGCCCCCCACAAACCTCTCCGGGGCTGAAACGTCCCATCAGTAACTATGTCTTCAAGGGCCTGGTGAAATGTGAATATTTCACCAGGGCAAAGCACGTGAATACCCAAGTGCACATCAGCAGGTTTGTTCACTGCAGTAGCTAAGGATAAATGTCGCTTAGCAGAGGACAGGATCCTGAAGACACAGAACACAAGACAGGTAAGTTGTGACGGGCAGTAGGTGGCTGGGAAGAGCAGGGCTTGATATGCTCCCTGTGCAGGAAGAAAAGCTGGGGCGGGGTCAAAGAGGCTGAGGGCTTAGTCCCAACCCCAACTGGCTAGAGAAGGAATTAGATAGAGGAGGCAAGCCCAGCCCAGAGAGGCTGAACGGCTTGCCAAGGCCTCCCTGAGGGCTGACAGACCTGGGCTTCACTCTCAAGGGCCTTCGTTAGCAGCCAGGCCCTACGGGGCAGGCATTTCCATACATGAACTCCTCAGGGGAGAGTTTGTTCATTACAAGGGGATCACATGTTACACCGCAGCTCTTCATCTGAAAGCCCACATCTTAACTCTTGGTGAGCATCTTCAGGTTTCAGACTGTCTGGACCAGCTCACACTCCGCTGAGCTAGTTCCATTTTGCTTCTCTCATACTTCCCATCACTTCAACTGTTGCTCAGCTCCGCCAGGCTCCGTGATTCTTCCTTACATTCATTCAACAGATATTCACTGATACTATGGATCAAGCATGGTGCTTCTCACTAGGACTTCAGGGATGGAGCCCTGCCCTCACAGAGCTGACCGTCCAGGCAAGGTTGATGGAAGCTGCCGACCTCCACGGGCAGAAAGGCATGAGCAAAGACAGGCTCCTGGAAGGGCCATCTTCATCACAAGTATCCTAAATAGGTTTGTTTGTAGCCCCTCCAGAGACCCACCCCTCTCTATAAAGGCAAGGGCAGTAGAGCGTCATGTCTGAGAATGTGGGAGGTGTAGCTAGACACCCTAGGAACAATTCCCAGTCCACTGCTTAGCGTATGACCCTGGGTAAGTTCCTTCACCTCTCGGAGCCTCCTTTTCCTCCTCTGGGTTATAGCAGTAAACACAGTGCATCCCTCAAGGCACCGCTATAAGAATTAGAAAGGGTAATACGGGTTTCCCTGGTGGCGCAGTGGTTAAGAGTCCGCCTGCCAATGCAGGGGACATGGGTTTGAGCCCTGGTCCGGGAAGATCCCACATGCCACGGAGCAGCTAAGCCTGTGCTCCACAACTACTGAGCCTGCGCTCTGGAGCCCGCGAGCCACAACTACTGAAGCCCGCGCGCCTAGAGCCCATGCTCCACTACAAGAGAAGCCACCGCAGTGAGAAGCCTGCGCACTGCAGTGAAGAGTAGTGCCCCCCCCCACTCACTGCAACTAGAGAAAAGCCCGCGCACAGCAACGAAGACCCAATGCAACCAAAAATAAATAAACAAAATAAATTTATTAAAAAAAAAAAAGAAAAGAAAGGGTAATACATGTCAAGCTCTGAGAATTGTTCTCAGCGTGCCAACGACTAAAGAAATTGTCACTGCTATCGTAGGTAAACTGAGGCCAAGGTGGGACTTGACTTGTCTAACACCTCTTACCTAGCTAGGGGAAGATCCAGGGTTGGAACTTAGATGTCCAAACACCAGGCCCGTGTTCTTTCCACTCTACCTACTACCTTCCCACCGGGGAATCCACAATGTGAATTTAGCTATTTCCCATTTGAATGTTTAAACAAACTGGGAAATTTGAGCTTGCATTACCATACAGAGCCTTTCTCATTTGGGCCACTAGAAAGGTCATATTTCTTCCACTCAAGTAACCCCACTGCCAACAACCCAATCACCTGCCTCGCTGTCCTTGCTAAGGAAACCGAAGCCTCTGGTCTACCTCCACAGCCAGTGCTCAGGGCTAAGTGTTTCCTCCCAGCCTTATCTCACTGAATCACTGTACCCCTGCAGCCCAAATCTTTAGTTACTTCCGCATCTCACTTCTTTGCTTAGATTGAGTGCTGTTTTCACAATCCCATTGGCTAGAGCTTTGCAAAGAGGTGCAGAATCTGCGAGTCCCTGATGTGAAGATCTGGGGCCCTGCAATGGGCCAGCAGATCCACTGAGTCACAGCCAGGCTGATGGCCAGCCAACGCCAGAACTCAGTGAAATGCACACACATGGGGTATTTGTGTCACACCAAAACGTATTTAACAGCCCACTGAAAACTCACAGCCTGAGACCTAACCACTTACTGATTCCACTGAATCACAGTGTTAGAGCTCGGTGCAACTTTAGAAATGATTTGCTCTGATCTCCCTTTTTTGTAAGAGTGCTAGGGACTTAAAGAGGAAATTAGAATAAAGACTAACAGAGCTCAGGGGTTCAGAGTTTGGACCCTGTAGCTGAACTGCCCGGGCTCAATCCTGATTCTACCAATTACCGTGAGGACTTGACCAAGTTAGTTCATGTCTCTGTGCCTCAGTTTCCTCATCATCAAGAGAGGGTGAAGGTAGCCACGTCACAGGATGTTATGCGAATTGAATAAGTTAATAACTTACAAAATGCTTAGGATAGTGCCTGGCACATGAGCATCACGTGCTTATAAAGCAACCTGGGAAGACAGGCGACTGTGAGCGGCAGTGAGTCACATACCCACTCTGGACACTCACAGATTGGATTAACTTGCCTCTAGGGGCCCCTTTCTCTTGCTGTCATGTTGACTGCATTTCTTGTTGGGACAGTGAGGCCTGGAATCCCACCCTGGGCTTCTCTGAGATGTCAAAGCAGCTCTTTGGTAGGAAGAGCATGACCACGGGTGGCTACACTCACCTGGCCGAGGCAAAAAACTCTGCAGCTTTCGTTCTTGCCTTCTTGGCCACCGTCGCTGCAGCAGCCCCCTCGGGAGCATGGAGATGGAGTTTGCGCACTGGCTTCCATCAGATTTCGCTGTTCGCTGTCACGGACACTCTCCCTCCTCCACCTGCCCCACCTCTGTCGCTCTCTGACCCACCTTCTCTTTGATCTCTTTTTTTTTTTTTTTTTTAAAGAAGATGTTGGGGGTAGGAGTTTATTAATTAATTTATTTATTTTTGCTGTGTTGGGTCTTCGTTTCTGTGCGAGGGCTTTCTCTAGTTGTGGCAAGCGGGGGCCACTCTTCATCGCGGTGCGTGGGCCTCTCACTGTCGCGGCCTCTCTCGTTGCAGAGCACAGGCTCCACACGCGCAGGCTCAGTAGTTGTGGCTCACGGGCCTAGTTGCTCCGCGGCATGTGGGATCCTCCCAGACCAGGGCTCGAACCCGTGTCCCCTGCACTAGCAGGCAGATTCTCAACCACTGTGCCACCAGGGAAGCCCTCCTCCTTGATCTCTTGAAGGTGGCTGAGGACTCACACCACCCTCTCTTTGGTTCCACCCAGGTATTCTCCTTTGGACCCTGATTCCATTAAAAGAGCTCTGTGATTCACCTGGTTCTGCTGCTTTGGGGTTTTGAGAGTGGGGAGAAGAGAGTGATGGAAAAGGTAAAAATCAGACATGTACAGAGGCTTCTAATTCAGAGGATGCACCGCTCACTGAGGATGAGGAAAGAGTGCCAGCCACCCCACTGGGGCCTGACGTAAGACTGGAGTGACAGGAAAGCTCCCCAGGCTCCTGTGGAACCTCACCAGAGGGAGGCCGCCCTCCCACACTCCTCTGCGTGCCGTGCCATTGATGCTGAGAGCAGGGGGATGGGTGGAGAGGGGTTCAGACTCAGGTCGTTCCTCTCCTCCCACCTCATCACTCTATCCTTACACCCAGGTCTCTCAGCTCACTCCCTTCATCTTCAGTCCTCCTGCGGTCCCCCTGCTCTCCCTGCTAAATTACCACCCCAAGTGCCAGCTTCTCATTAAACCAAGTGCTGCTCAAACACCCCCGGTCTCCCTGCAGCTGCCGGAACAAAGTCAAACTCCTCACTAGCCCTCAAGTCCCACTGATCCTAACACCCGCAGCTCCCCATCAAATTATGCTGCACTTTCCCACTCCAAGCTGTCATTCTTTATTCTCCACTAGGAATACCTCACACTGTACCTCCGTGGAAAGCATGGGCTCTGATCATTTACCCACAGGACGGCTTTGGGAAGCTTACTCAACCTCTCCGAGCCTCACGTTAAGCGGGAAGGGCTTTCATAAAGAGGAACTCAGACAAGGCACAGGGCTTAGCTTAGCACAGCACCTAGAACATAGTAAGAGTTGAACAAAAGGTAGCTATAATCATAACCGTATTCATAATGACGCTGATGATTCGTCTGTCTTAAGTCGTTTGTTCCACACAGCCTTTTATCATCTCCAACCGAGTACCAGTTCTCCTTCTTTTGAAGCGTCCCTGTACGATGGCTGTCCCCATGTTCTACACGGTTTTATAGTGATTTTCCAGTTATCCTGTCTCCCGCCTTGGAAGCAGAAACTGACCTACCTCTGAATCCTTTGTCTCATCTAAAAATGGATTCTAGCATTTCATAGGTGCTCAGTAAAGGTTTCTTTTATTCGGCTGTTCCCCTGGACCCTGGACAGAAGGCTGGAGAAAGTTGTTGGTGATCCTGAGCTGCTTGGGAGTAATGGGTCCCTCTCTAGAAATGAGACAGAGCCGCTCAACACCGGACTCTGCCTGAATGGATACGGCACAGCCTGGGCAGCCAAAGGGACCAATAGGTCAGCTCAGTGAACTTTACCCTCATGCCCCAACGTTATACTTCCCAAAGCCTGGGCCAGTCCTGTTCCTGGTGACCAGAAAGAATAGGGGAAGTGAGTACGAGAGAGAAAATGCTGCATTTATGACTGAGACTCTGCTTGGGAAACGGGACAAGGGGCAGGGAAGAGGTCCTATTTCCTAAGACTTGGGGAAAGAGAATGGGAGTGGGAGGGAAATGATCTGTGTCTTATGCTCTTTCAAGCTCAAAGGGAGATGCTGCCCTTGTACATGGAATCTGTTAGGAAAATTCTCCTCCCGGCTACATGGAGCTCCACAGCTCACTGCAGGTGAACTAGGAGGGATCCCAGCTTTCTGATTCATCTGAATTGCCAGACTTGGTTGGCAACCACACAGTTGCCTCTGCCCCAAGCTGACCTCATTTGAAATTCCCCGTGTTGCCGTCGTGGCCAGAGCTAAAGCCTCGTCACAGAGCTCAGTGGCTCTGGGCCGTAGGTCAGTTCACTCACAGTAGCTGCTGTCCCCTCTGAATCCCAATCCGAAGAGACAGGCTGGCCTGTCCCCCACCTCCCAGGAGTCTAGATTTGAAAGACGCCCCAGGGATCGTGCAGCCTAGTCTAACTCTGGCCCCAAGAGGAAGGGTCACACCACCGGGCAGTGGTGGAGTCAAGGCTGGAATGCAGAGCTCTGGGCCCAAGTCCAGTGCACTTTCCACTCACCCAAGAAGCCCCCACTGGCTGTTCAATCCAAGGACATAACCCACGGAGAAAGGAGGAGATTGTGAAATGCTTCCACTAGAAGCCCAGGGCTGGCTGAAAGCCTAGAAAGTTCTCTCCCAACAAGAAGCTCTGAGAGCAGCTGCGCTGACTTCTGCTTGTACCTTCCCGGACACCTCCTCTGGTAAGACTTTTCCATTGAGCAACCACCTTGTGCAAACCGGCTCTTCCTTGCCTTCCACAATTACTCGGCAACTCTGCAAAACAGTAACCCAACTGTTTGTTTTTATTTCCAGATCAAGATTGAAGAGCTAGCTGTGTATTTTCTTTCTTTCCCTTGAGGAAGTTACTAGGGACCCAGGGGACTTCTGGTCTTCGGCTCTCGACGGCTGGCTCTACACGCCCCCATCTTTTGCTGGCCCCCCGTCTGGGCCAGGTGACACGGGACTTGCCAGGGAGGAAAAAAGATATCCCTCTAGAGGGAAGATGCTCCCCCCTAAATGGAGCCTCTCACTCAACCTCCCCGCCCAACTGCCCAACCCCAGAGCCACCAACCAACTCATGCTTCCACCGCCTGCTGCCAGGCTGGATTATTACCCCCCCCCCCACGTTTGTTCTGCAGTTTTATAGTTTACAAAGCATTTTAACCTCATTGTATGTGATGTCCAGGACCTCCCTGAGGGGTGGGCAGGGCAGGTGTTCACATTCAAGAGGAGACAATCCCGTAGTTGTGCATATATCTGGGCATGATCTGACCAAGTTTACATAGTTAGAAAGCAGCATTGGCAGCCTTCTGACTCCAAGTCCAGTGCTCCTTGTAAGTCTTCTTCTCCCAGCTACTCCTTTATTATCCATCTTGCATATTTGGCTCAAAGGAGCTTTCTAGATCACCATTTTTCTCAGACTACTCTTACATCCACAAAGCTTCAGAGATTCCTCCCACCTACAGGATAAAATTCCAGTGATCTGGCTAGCCTTTCAAGGCCCTCCAGAGTGTGATTCCAAAGTGTCTCCTCAATATGATTTCCACTGCTTCCAACTGTTGGGTCTGATTGAATTTCTGACAATATCCTCTGCACTTTTTAAACCTTTGGACCTTTATCCTGTGGCTTCTCTGCACCACCTCCCCACACTTCAACCCAGATCTGTCCTTCAAGATGCTGCTTCATTAAGGGCTACCTCCTGCTAGAAGTCTCCCCCGGATACCCTCAGCCCACAGTGAACTCTCCCTTGCAACATTCCTCAGCCTGCGTCAGCCACCCTACTCCCGTGGCCTCAGAGCAAACCTGTATCAGGCAGGATTCAAGCTTGCCTTTACCTGCTGTCTCCCCGCCTCAGCCCAGGGCTAGGCTTTGCGCATCAGAAAAAGGTCAGTCACATGCATCTATTGGTGGTTCTCCACTAAATACCAAGTTCAAGAAAAGTTGGGAGTAGGATTTGCCTTCCCATGACCAAACAAGTAAGAAACACAGAAAAAATTTTGGATCAGAAGTAAAAATCCTGGACTTTCCTGGTGGCGCAGTCATTAAGAATCCACCTGCCAATGCAGGGGACACGGGTTCGCGCCCTGGTCCAGGAAGATCCCACGTGCTGCAGAACAAGTAAGCCCATGCGCCACAACTACTGAGCCTGCATGCCACAACTACTGAGCCCGCGTGCCACAGCTACTGAAGCCCATGCACCTGGAGCCCGTGCTCTGCAACAAGAGAAGCCACTGCAATGAGAAGCCCGTGCACCACAACAAAGAGTAGCCCCCGCTCGCCACAACTAGAGAAAGCCTGCATGCAGCAACGAAGTCCCAATGCGGCCAATAAATAAATAAATAAATAAATAAAAAGTAAAAATCTTCTATTCCATAACTAAAGTAGTTAATGCACCTCTTCCCTCAGAAAAGGAGGAGGAAGAGTAGGGAGGAGAAGGAAGAGGTGGAGAGGGATGAGGGATGGTTCAAGTTCAGATCAAAGGGACCAGATTTCCACCTCTGGCTCCTCGGGGCCCTATAATGAACACACAGCACTGTGGGTCGCTAATGGTGTCCTTGTACCATTCAGTCTGGAGCCTCAGTCTTCTCAACTGGAAAATGTGGGTGATTGCCCCTGCCTGGCCCATTTCACTGGATAATAGATGTGAATGTGCTTTGTAAGTATAAATGCTAGACCTGTACGAGGGATGGTTAATTTCCAAAGCCCAGGCTCTTCCCTCCATGCGCCACCCCCGACTCTTGCCCAGTATTTTTCCTCTGTTAAAATCCATGAGGCCATTTGGATCTATAGAGGAGTAAGTGCGCCCTTTTGTACCTATGCTGTTGACCGATGGCCTTCTGATGCTGGAAATGTCCCACGTCCCTTGAGCTATTATTAGGGATGGTTACACTGGCAGAGGGAGCCTATAAACAGCCTGCACAGCCATCGTTAACCTTTGGGCTTCCCATTTCAGGAGGCAGTTTCTAAAGAAAACCTTTCCTTTGAAGAGAGTGCATGTCTGCAGTTCTTCCCGACCCACTGAAAGGAAAGGGAATTGCACTTTGCAAGACTGGGGAATTTGTCTTCCGTGAGTTTGCTCAGCCCCAGCCCTTAACCCTGGAACATTGGTTCCAAACTGCTCCTTGAGCCTTGAAGTTCAGCCAAGTTGGGTGGCCTTCGGGGTGCCTCCACTGTTGGCTCGTCTGAGCCTCAATGCCCTGCCCCAGGACAAATGTCCATGACTGCAAAGGGGGCAGAATCTCAGGGAAGAGCAAGGGGGTCAGGGAAAGAGGAGTTTGGGGCTGTGGGACTCTGGGGTTCCTGCTCCCAGGTCCATGCATGCCTCAGAGCTCCCCATGGGGATCTACACCTCCCACATTTTCATTTGAAATACCCCTGCGTTCCAGGTTCCCATGGCCCAGCAGGCTGCAGTGAACCATCTCCACTTATCACTCCATTCCCCTAACACACATTGTAACCTCGCTTCATTTACCACTCTCACCTCTTCTAAAGCAGCCAAGATATTTTAAAACCCTTGTTTTGATCTCCTTTGCATATCAGTTACACTATTTCTGAGCGTGTTTATTTTTATTTTTTTTTCCGGTGGTGAGCCCGTCGCTTTGAGGCATCTGCTCACACGTTTCCACTTCCCCTCACTTTCCTGTGTGCTGCTGTGGCCTCTGGGCATGTGGCTCAGGCTACACTGAATGGTTCTCATGGGTCTGTGGCCTTTGAAGGAGCCAGGGAGGCACGTTCTCCTACCACGGGTGCTCCATTGCTCCTGACATCTGCAGAGGCGAGATGAAATTTCAGTTATGTTTCCTCTGCATCATCTCCCAAAAAAAGCAGTTCTGATGATCAGTTGGGGGTTTAGAGGTAGGGGAAGGGCCCTGGACTGGGCATGAGACCAGAGTTTTTGTTCCAACTTTGACACTGACCTTGAAAAAATCCTCTACCCTCTTTGGGTTGGACTTAAAATTTCTAAACTTCCTTCTGGCTCTAACTTTCTAGAATTCTAACCAACACAGGGATGCTACTCTATCACCTAGCAAAATAACTTCTATTTTGAGGATCAGCTTAAGGCCACGCTCTGAGATGGAACGACTGTGATACTCCCATCTCAGGGAGTGATGATTTGGATTTGTGGGATAGACCATCTCTTCCTGATAAGATCTTGTATAATGTATATGATATGACTTGTGAAATGTCTAAGCTAAACCCTTCAAATGAGTCATGATATATGTCTAAGTCCACATGCTTCCCAACATTTTGCATATCATGGCATCCTTAGAAAGTGACAGTGTTTATACAGCATACTGGGCAAATGAACATGGCTGTTCTTGCATGGTGACAACCAACCCCTTTATTCTGGTGACTCCAAGGACTAAGGAGACAATATTTGGGGCCATTGGGGCCCAGATTTGGAAAGCATTGGTTGAAAGGATTAAGGCAACTCCAGAAAAACAATGGTGTTCTGGCCTATGGAAAAACACGAAATTCTAAAGAAGGTAGAACAGGTAAGAAAGTGAATCCTGAAAGCAGACCAGATTCAGATAGAGAATCCACCATTTGCCAACTCTCGGGAAACAATGAAGCTCAGTTTCTTCTGTCCTGGAAAGTGGAAGTATATTATCAATCTCCATAGGGCTAGATAAAGTATTGCACCTCAGCACATTCTAAGCACTCAGAAACTGTTAGTTTTTATTGTTATGGCTAGTGTGAGACAGGAAATTAAATGTCATCTGGTTCAATCCTCCCATTTGAGAGGAAAGGAAACTGACTTGATCAAAGTCACATTGTTAGTTAGTAGCTGAGATGGGACTGGAACCCAAGTCTTCTGATTTCAGTCCTATGCTTTTATATAATAAAAGAAATGATACCTCATCCTGCATTCAAAACCATCCAAATACCTAAGCACTTAGGGTGGGTTCTCCTTCCCTAAAGATGTTTTGAAGATGGGACTCTTCGTATTTGTTTTAAATTGGTTCATCAATGACCCCACCTTAGGCACAGGCATGAATGAAATCACCTCCCGATGGTCTGCCTTATGTTCCAAGTAGGTAGCCAAGGGCCAGCTTCTTAGGCTCCGGAAAGCATGGGAATGGGTGCAGGGGCTACACATCTGGCATCCCAGATGCCAAAGACACCAAGTCATCAATCCGTAAGTCCCATTTTACATCTGAACATACTGAATATCTGGATCACTTGGAGTCACAACCGCAAAACAAAGATTAGAACCTGGAGCTCAGACTTGCTGCTGGTGCCCTTTCCACAGAGCTCCCGAACAGAGAGAGGATTTAAGACTCATTGTCTGCATTCACTGACCACGTCACCTAAGGCTCTAAACCTACTAACTTACCTGCAAACTCAGTTACTCACTTAAATATGGTTTCTTTATTTTTTTACCAGCCACAAAGGATCAAAGCAACTTATAGGAAATCCAATCATCAATAATAAAGCGTGCATAAAAATAAACTCTAATGTCTTAGAAATGGACCATAGGATACCCAGGCCCATGCTGTTCAATGGCACATATATCTATTTAAATTTAAATTAATTAAAACTAAATATAATTTTAAAAATCTAGCTTCCCAGGGTCACTAGCCATCTTTCAAGTGCTCAGTGACTACATGTGGCCAATGGCTACTTATTGGACATTGCAGATACCGAGTATTTCCATGATTGTAGAAAGTTCTATTGGACACTGCTGTCTAGACAGGTAACCAGGTGCTATAGTTCTACACATTTGCAATAATGCAGCCAAGATTTTGGTTCTGAGCTTTGTATTAGCAAAGCCAAAAAACAAATCAAAGTCAGTGTCCCACTACTAGTTCCTCAGAGGAAACAAACTTTTTAGCCCTTAGACCTAACAGAATTCCTCAGATGGGGCTTTATAGAAAGTCCACTGAATGACATGCCAAATCATGTGCTCTAAACCACAGGGGATAGTGTAGTCACAAATTTCAATGTTAATTCTTATATTGACTATGAAAGTTGAGGATATAATTAATTCACCTAAATTCAACCTAAATAACACACTTCTGTTTGGGAGTGGGGGAAGGTGGGCAGGTTACTTATTTACTTGGTCCTAGAGGGGACTACCTTAGCAATGTGGGTCAAGCGAATTAGTTCTCAGGGAATGACAAGAGTTGTGCTGAGGCTTGAATGACAAGATGAAGCAGTCATTGGAAATGTGCAAGAAGAGCATCTAGCAGAAGGGAAAGCAAGTGCAGACGTCCTCAGATTAGAAGGCGTTAGCAAGTCTGAGGGAGAAAAAGGCCAGTGAACATTGTGGACAAGGCTGAGAATGAAAGCAGATGATACTAGACAGGTAGTCAGGGGACAGGTCCCGCAGGGTTTTATAGGTCACAGTAAGAGGAGTTGGCAGAGAGGTAACATTATAATTTATGACTCTACAAATACCGTTTTGGTGACTGCACAGAAAGCTGAGTAGGGGAGCAAAAGTCTAGATGGGAAAAACATGATGGTAGTTGGAATAAGATGGTTGCTGTGGAGATGATGAAAATAGTCTAAGTTGACACCTGTTTTAGAAGTAAGGTCAATGCAGCTTGCCGATGGATTAAACATGGGGTTTTGAGGGAAATAAAGAAAACTAGAATGATTCAATGATTGACCCTGAACAAATAGCTAGAAGGCTCAAGGCCACTTCCCGTGACAGGGAAGGCTTGGGAAGGAGGAACTGGGGGTGGGGGAGGAATAAAGCAATTGTTTGGTTTGGGTCATGGTTTGTGTGAAATACCTATTAGATATACAATTAGAGTTATCAAGTCTGGAGCTCAAGGGAGAAGTCAGACAGAGATAGAGATTTAAAGTTATCTGCATATAGATAGTATATTAAAGCCATGGGACTCAAGGAGTTTATCTAGGAAGAGTATAGACAGAATTAAGACAAGAACCCCAGAGCACTCCAAAATTTGTATAGAAGAAGAGTCAGACAAGGAGACATGAGGTAAGGGCAAACGAGGTAACTGTGGAATCACGGGAAGGCTAGAGAAGAAAACGTTCAAAGTTGGAAGGATCAACCACGTTGAATTCTGCTGAATAGTCCAGTTAGTTCAGTACATTTTGGTTTCCTAAACATCCATCATTTGTAACCTTGATAAGGGCCGTTATGTAGAGAGATAGGATCGGAAGAAATTTGGAGCACTGTTGAGGAGAGGATGGGAGCAAAGGAGAGAGGAAATGTAGATCTCACTTTTTTAAAGTTCTTTGTAAAGGCATCAGAGAAATGGGATGGTAGCTGCCGGGGTGTGTAGGGTCAAGGGAGAGTTGTTTTTTAATGGTTGTTATGAAGACATATTTGTTTGCTTGTAGAAGGGATGTAACAGAATAAGCGAAAATAATGTTGCAGGAAAGAAGTACGTGAAAGGAGACAGGATCCAGAGGACACATGGAAGAGGTGACCTTAGAGGTTGTGACACTTTCTCCACTTAATAGGAAGGAGGCAGTGTATGTGGGTGCAGAGGCAGGTGAGTTAAGGAGTTGGTGGCGGAAAGATGGAATTATTTCCTCTGATAGCAGTGAAGGAAAGTCATCATTCTGGGGGATGGAGAGAGTGAAACATGGTGGATATTTAAGGAGTGAGATAAAGGTATGAAAGAATAGATCCAGAGCCTGAAAAAGCAACTTTGCTAAAAGTGTTAGAGGGCGCTCTGGCACGGTCCATTTGAGGACTGTGGTCAAAAACGTGAGGTGAGCTGGTCTGCAAGATCCACAATGTTCTTTTTTGTTGTTGTTCTTTAATCTGTTTATTTTTCTTTTTTTTCCTTTGAAAAGATAAGCAAAATGAACAAACCCTTATTTTTTTTCTCAATAGATCCAAAAACATTTTTTTAACATCTTTATTGGAGTATAATTGCTTTACAATGGTGTGTTAGTTTCTGCTTTATAACAAAGTGAATCAGTTATACGTATACATATGTTCCCATATCTCTTCCCTCTTGCGTCTCCCTCCCTCCCACCCTCCCTATCCCACCCCTCTAGGTGGTCACAAAGCACTGAGCTGATCTCCAGAAAAGGGAACACTCTTGCGCTGCTGATGGGAATGTAAATTGATACAGCCACTATGGAGAACAGTATGGAGGTCCTTAAAAAACTAAAAATAGAACTACCATATGACCCAGCAATCCCACTACTGGGCATATACCCTGAGAAAACCATAATTCAAAGAGAGTCATGTACCAAAATGTTCGCTGCAGCTCTATTTACAATAATCAGGAGATGGAAGTAACCTAAGTGTCCATCATCGGATGAATGGATAAAGAAGATGTGGCACATATATACAATGGAATATTACTCAGCCATAAAAAGAAACGAAATTGAGTTATTTGTAGTGAGGTGGATGGACCTAGAGGCTGTCATACAGAGTGAAGTAAGTCAGAGAGAGAAAAACAAATACCGCAATGTTCTTAACAGCATTCTGTTGCTTACTTGCAAGCAAAGGAGGAGAGAGAAAATAATTACATTTCACCAGGATTGGGGTTTAGCCCAATGAAGGGGAAAGCAGGAAGGGAATTTATAGTATTGGAAAGAGAGTGGTTATGACACAGAGCAGAGAGAGTTATGGTAGAAATAGGGGTTAAGACTTGTCAATAACACATCACTGGACTCCACTTGTATCCAGACTGTCTGCCTAAACCTCTCAGTATGCCAAGAGTTTTCCTTCCCCCGGAAAAGGGAGCTTCTTACTGACTTCCCTTGGTTTTTTGCCACATCTAAAATCCCTCTTCAGGGTTATGCCACCAATTAGAAACTGAGTATTGGGCACCAAACCGGGGCTAGGGGGAGTCAAACCTGGGCACAGAGGGGGATGTTTTTCCTAGTAACACACACTCTACAGCAAGTCTCACCACTTGGCTTAGACCTAGGCAACAGTGTGGGGCAGGAAAACACCCCAGACGTGCAGAGAAAAGACCTGGGTTTCTGTCGGTGTTGTCTGTTGCACTCACCAGGTGAGAAAGTTCTCTCACACCCTGAGCCTCTGTTCCCTCATACCTCTGGCCCTGCCTAAGTTACAGCTCGTTACACAGACCTGATGAGATGGTGAGTATAAAACCATCTCAGTTGCAAGGAATTGTGGAGATGTGAAAAGTTACATTATTGTGATGCCTCTGTAAGTTGGTCTGCAAATATAGGTCAGCACGGCTTATAAGCTACTTGCCTTAAAACTGGAAACTGATGAAATGCTTAAAATGAAAGGCAAGTGCATTTCAAAACAGAAGCAGTGGGAAGCAACTGTCTCTCTTTTTTGTGCAACATCCTATGAACTCGTGGCTCTCACAGGCCAGGATATTGCTGCAGTTGTCAGCCCAGAGTTGAACAGCACAAGACTAACCCCTGAGTCACTCTATAATCCTGAGTTAGTAACTCTACCTTTCAACACCTCAGTCATTGTCTCTGTGAAGTGGGAAGAACTGTACCAGCTCCTACTCAACTTCTAGGGACTCCAGAAGGATTTGACTTTTTTAAGAAAAATAAATAACTGGAAAGTAGTCTGAGTTAGTTTGAGAAGAGGTTGGTGTAAATGTGAAGTGTCACTATTATTAAGTGTGAGGCAATCCTTCCCACCCCACCATGTCCTAGGGCTACAATGTGAGCTGTGTGACAGGCTATTTTTAAATTCTCATCTCTGGAAACATATGGTCCTGCCCAGTGCCAAAAAGAGAACTGACCTGCTTCTGCTTGTTTGCTTGTTGGTTTTGATCTGAAGGAGCATTTTCTATGTTTTGTTAAAGATTATCCTTCCTCCCCTAAACTTTTAAAGTAAATGCTGAAATTTTTCTGCAACACAGCCTGAAAGAGACCATGGCAATATAACTTAGGCAATGATAAAAGACCATCTGAGGACAATAGTGTGTTTACACAGATCTCCTTCCTTCTGTGTCAGTGAAGACGTTTTAGGGTTTGCCTGGTTGATGATGATGATGATGACGATGATGATGGTGATGGTTTCTTTTGCTTTTATGTTTTATTAATAACAACTGCTACTGACTAAGGTCCTTTCCTGCTCCAAATATACAGCATGTTTTTTAAAAGCTTCACGTTTGCTGCCCCCTCTGATTGACCTGACTTCACCCTCCACTTGGCTACTTGGCAAGACTGTCCTGAATCAAGTCAAACTTCCCACGTGTTGGCTTTGATTTCTGATACCGAATCCCTGGAAAGATATCCAGCTGCTCAGCTGAAAAAGGAAAGAGATGAAAACACCTATTTCATGGGTTCGTGGGACCTGACTTTTGTGCAAGGGCATAAAAACATCCCAGCTGATGTAAAGAAAGAAGGATAAGAGGGATACCACAAGTTTTCCTTCCTTTCTTACTTATTTATCTTTTCTGTAAAGTCCAGAATCAAAGTCTCTTGTCTTTGGGTCAAGTGATAACTAAAGATAGAAGTGATGAGAGTTTGTGGCAATTTACTTATTTAATTTAAAAGGTAATTTATAAATGTGGGTGATGAGGAAAACTTAGAAGGCCGGGCCTGCACCTTCAATTTAAAATGATTGAGTCCAGAAGAGATGAAAGGAATGTAAAAAGTTCTGGATGATCCTGGGAGCCAATAAGAGAGCCAATCAGGAAAATTCACAAAAGCTCAAACTTTTAAAATTGTGAAGCTACAGACATCCAACCATGCAAGGTCTTCCTCAAGTGGTAGTGAACACCCTTCATTAGAGAAGTTCAAGAAGAGAAGGGATGAGCATTTGCTGGGGATATTGGAACAGAAATTCTGAAGTTGGCCACAGGTGTGAACAGGTGAACATTATGGTTTTGTCCAGCTCCTAAAATCTATCATTCTATGGATCAGCTAGCCACTTCAAATCCTTTTTTATAGAGAGACAAATAGACACTGTGAGACCAATTCGGGTTTTCTAGACTCTTCCAATGTACTTATAGAGATGCTCCCTATTTTTTGCCCCTCCTTACCCAATTTAACTCAAATTCCAAAGTGTAGACACGAACAAGGAAGGAAGGGTTAATAATGTGACTTGTCCTCCCGTTACAAAGAGAACTATCTTTCACTTACATATAATTCCTTCTCTTACCATTTCCATTGGTCTGGTCCAAACCACACCCCGAGCCTAGACTCCCACACCAGCCCTCTTCTCTCCTGTATCTCACCACAAGTCCATCCTTCACATATGAGTCCTCCTAAATCATTGTTTCATCATAACCTATCGTTGATCTAAAAGCTCTCCTGACTTTCCCTTTCCTATAAATCTCTCAAAGCTCTCAAGTTCCTAAATCCATAACTCAAGCTTGACAGGGAGTCTAACTCCAAGTAAATTGGTCTACCAAGGAATCCCTCCACTACTGGTGTGCCACACGCTGATGGAGAGACCTCCTCTGTCTTCTCTGCCTACTTTGTCACCCAACTCAAGCCTCACCTCCTCCAAGAGGCATTCCCGACTTGTCCAGCCTGCTGATGATCTTGGCCTTCTCTGAGCTCCTACAAATGTCAGTCTTTAGCCATCATTTAAGTAGTAAATACAGCCTTGAGGTGTTACATACCTGGTTTATTTGGGTGTGTCTTGTTTTCCCAACACAGGGTTGGAAGCTCCTGGAGGGTAGGGACCATCTCTTACGTTTTGTAACCCCCCTGGTGCCTAGCACATTGTTGGGCACAGAGTAGTAGCAACACTCCTTCACTCTCATGGCAGCCTTTAGAGCTGAAACAGCACTTCCATGTGTCATTCAAATGATGCCTGAAACAACTGGCGAGGTCCACGAGGCAGATAATGAGTAGCATCTTACAGGTGAGGAAACGCAGGTCGAGGGAGCTGCACATCCAGCAAGTATTCTAATCCAATGTTCTCCCAATAATAGCTATCAAACAAGTAAATAAATGAACAGATCTTGCAGTTCAAAAATTTGTGGGTAGCCAAAGGGAAGTGACCATGTATTTGGCAACTGCCCTGTTCTGTTGATGTAGGTTAACCTCCAAAACAGTCTGAAGAATTCACTTTGTATGGATAGACTCAGTTTGAGAGACTGATGGCCCCTGCCTCTCTGACTTTGTTCTGGTAATGAGAAGATATTCCAGGGAGAAGCATGAGTGGTTTGGTATGTGTTTGTGTGGGAGCCTAGATGGAAATCAGCAACCTCAGCCATTGCTCTGGGCAAACCTCTGAACCTGCCCGTCTTGAGGCTTCTAGGACTCTGACCAAGGCAGATAGAAGGGACCAGTCTGGAAGAGGCCTAAGGCACAAATGGTTCTCAGTGGCCTTCACTTCTTTAATTACTAAATTCACCCACTCACATTTAAATAAATTTTTAAAACCATTGGAAATGTGTTCCTCCAAAAACTACCTCTGAATTTTCTAGTGAAAAGTCTGTCAGCTTTGCTCAGCCAAGTTCCTTTCCCCCCCCACCTTTTCTTTGACAATGAAAGCAGCTTTGGCTACAACGCTCAGATCTAGCCGGTGTTTGATGCCACATGTGCTGTGATAAGTGTTTATTACATAAGTTCATTCAAGCTAATCACCACAGCTTTTGAGGCATTATTGCTGCTGGTCATCAAACTGTCCTTGAAAACCAGAAGCCCAAGATATTCAACCAGGATGTACTTCTTTTTTCTCCTCTTTTAGGTTCTCTGTGTTCTCTCCATATCTGGTGTAATGAGAGAGAAGACGGGAGAAGTCAGGTGATGGGTGCTTGAATCCTGATTCTTCCCCAAGCTAGCCGTGTGACCCTGTGAAGTCATTTCTCAGCTCTAAGCCTTGTGGCTCTTTTTCACAATGGAGAGGTGAGAGCAGTGACTGCCAAGGTCTGTATAAGTTCTGATATGTCCTGGAGAGAGGACAAACTGGTGGGACAAAGCAATTTCAGTCAAGGCAAAACACATGCTTGCCTTTCCTCACTCAGAATGTGCTTTACATAAGTGAATTTACTTCCTCTTCTACTGGTTTGTTCTTTAGTGGGGAGCAAGGGAAGCAATGTTGCCCACACCAGCTTGGAGAGGGGGAAGATGCAGGAGTATCTGTGGGGAGGACCCATGCTGCTAAGGAGGCACAGGCTCCACTAATTACTTCAACTGCATCACACTTATTTCTGTGATGATATTAAAGGACCTTCAGGGTATTTAGACTATGAACACCTACGGGAGAATCATTAAGAAATTTTCAGTTCCATAAATGTTACTGAAAAGGCATTCAGAAATTCTAATTATGAAAATTAGATTACTTTGGGGGGGGAAAAAAAGGTGAGAAAAAAATTTTCATATCAAGAAGAAAAAAATATCACCTTGACATTCTTTGCCCCAAAACCTTTAAACCAGCCCATGCAGGACCAGATTGTAGGGCTTTTTATGCATTAGAGTTTATAACTGAAAAGTTCACACACATGATATCACTTGATCTTTGAAACAGCCCTCTGAAAGAAGGTCTTTGTCAATGTCTCCCTTTCACAGATGAGGAAACTGAAACTCTAATAGGTCTAGCAACTTGTTAGTGAAGGCAAATCATAGGTGGCAAAGTTGAGAGTGAACCCAGACCTTTTGCCTCCTGGTCTGGAGCTCTCTGTTCCTGTGCTAGGCGTTCTTCCACACTGTCCCAAGGGGAGCTCTTACTGGCCTCAAGCAGAGAGGTGAATAATTATCTACAAGACTGGAGCGGGGGTTATCTATTTGTTCTCTGGAGGACTGCTGTACAATCACGGACGATCGGAGCAGCAAAATTCCCCTCAGATATAACCCAAGATTCTTCTTCAGCTTAGTACCTCTCTGGTACTCTGATCCTCTGGGACAAGTTGGTGGCAAAATCAGCACTGAAATCCTTTAATTACATCTTATATTCTTCAAGAGCCTGGGTATTAAAAACCAAGTGATTCAGCAGATCAAGCACTAAATAGAAGATCAAGAATTATTTTTTCAAGCTACATAATAGTCCTGATGGCCAGAGTTGGACAGAGTTAACTTTTTCTCAGTTTCTCCCATGCCTTGCATTCACCAACCTCATCAATATAATATAGAGGGGCCATGGCGAAAGAAATGTGACTGCCCATGAGTCATTAATTCTTGACCTTCAGCATGTTTTGAAAATGTGTTGTGAAATGCATACCAATCAATAATTCCATCACTAGGCAGTAGAGAAGGTGGGAGTTGTGCAAGAGGGGAAGCAGGGCATTAATGCCGGTCACTCAGGAGACTCGAAATTTCTTCTGAGAGCAGGACCTAAAAACACAAGCTCCCCATAACAGTTTTTAAAGGAATCAAAGGGAGGATCAAGGAGAAGGGGGAGTGAAAGTAGACTTTTCCCCTTGTATAAGATCAGTAAAGTGGAGCTAGCTGTTATTTTGCAGAAATTCCCAAGCTAGCATGTCTATCCTTCTCTCAAGGGCTGAGAGAAATGTTACACCCCAGACTTTATCTAGACATCCCTTCTCTATGCCCCAGACAGCAGCCTGAGCCGCAGGTATTGCAAGTGTCCCAACTAAAGGAGGGGGTCTGGTACAGGGGGAAGAAGCACAGAGCAAGGAGGCAGAAGACCCCGTTCAAGCCCCTGTCTACCACTTGCTAGGCCTATTATGCCCCTGAGAGAGGTCACATCCCTTGTGGGATCCTCAGGCCCTTCCTCTCTCCGAAGAGGAGAAGGCATCTGCCCCACAGACCACACAAACCTCAGAAGTGATGAAGGGTGTGTAAACACTTTGCCAACTATACAAACATGAAGCACTATTAGTAGAAGCCCACTGCCTTGATTTTGCAAGCTCAGATAGAAAGAGTCTCCTGTTTAAGGAATGGCATAATCCCACGAATGGGGTATGGCTTGTGGTTAGAAGTGAAATCAACACTGAAAATGGTCCCATGCAGATGACAGAGGAGAACTTTCAGATTCTAAGTTTGTGCCAGTCACTATTCGCTGGAAGCAGTGGTGTGCTGGTAAATGTTTAACAACTGGTTCTCTGGAATGACAAAGCCCTGAATTGTAGCATTTGCTGACTTCCATGGGGTAAATTCTTGCGCCATGTCGATTTCAAGCTACCGATATGACATCACTAAACCATGAAGTGAGGAAAAGAGGGCCACAACTGGCTCTCCCTAGTGAGTGCAGCACACCCCGGAAACTTTGCTCAAGGCTTAGGTTGGTATAATGGATTTTGGAAGACTTCTTAATACATGGGGCTTAAGTTTTAACATCCAGCCACAGTGTCTGTTCCTCCAACAATTCAGAAATGGAAATTCTTATTTTTATTTAACTTTGTACCTAGCATTTGATAACAAATTTCTTTATGGACATTGTTGAGCCCTAAAATACAGTTCTAACATCCTTAGTAATGTTCCTATTCCTCAACTTGCAAATCTGATAAGAGATCAACAAGCAAGGTGGAATGGAATGCAGCATGAAAATGGAGTCAGGGCTTCCCTGGTGGCGCGGTGGTTGAGAGTCCGCCTGCCGATGCAGGGGACGTGGGTTCGTGCTCCGGTGCGGGAAGATCCCACATGCCGCGGAGCGGCTGGGCCCGCGAGCCATGGCCGCTGAGCCTGCGCGTCCGGAGCCTGTGCTCCGCAACGGGATAGGCCACAACAGTGAAAGGCCCGCGTACCTCAAAAAAAAAAAAGAGTCAGAAAACCTGGGACCAGGTGTTAACATCCCATCTGTGTGACCTTGTACAAGCCACCTTGTTTCTACGTCTATACAATGGGAACAGCCCTGGTTTGCCCGCCTCAAAGGGCTATCGTGAGATAAAAGGAAATCACGCAACAGCAAGAGTTTGGATAACAGCAAAATCCTATTTGGCTTTGAATGATTATTATTTACTTCCAAAAATGGATTACTGGACATTATTATTCATAAGAATTACCAACCTGTGCCACGCTGGCCAAACCCTGCACAGGAGCTCGCATCCCTTCCTTGAAGTAGAGCTGCTCTCAGGTGGGGCCTGTGTTAACATGAAGAGAACGGTGCCCGGAGCCTGTGGGGTAGTTTAGCTCTGCTGTACTGGGCCCAGGGGCATTGGAAATTGCTTGTGCCCACAAACCTTCACACCAAATGACCTGTGGAGGTTAAAAACAAGATCAAGCCCAAGCTCCGTCAGTCTAGAGCCACGACAGGATCAGCAAGGAGCTAAGCAATGGGGCCTGCTTGATAGATTTCCCCAGCCAACTTGGAGGCCATCTTTGAGGCAGGGGTCTTTTGGGGGGTGAGGGGGGCCTGGGGAGTCTGCCATTTAAACAAGTGCCCCAGTTAATTCAGATGCGTTTGACAAAAACGCTACATGATGATGGAGTGGAGCAAGGAAAGGACTGGATCAATGCTGTGCCAGGGCATTGATAGAAAGCAGTACTTCTTGAGGGAAACCCTGGGTGTGCAGGGAGATACCCTCATAATCCATGTCCTGGTCAGATTTCTTTCTTCTCTTAATAGAATAATACTGTCCCTACCCATCCACCCACATACAGGATGCTCAAGGTATACAGACTTGCCTGGTCAGCATAGAATATCAGCTACTGAGGCCTCTGCAAACAGCAAAACCGTTCATTGTCAGCCACCAGCTCCTACCAAAGGCTGGCACAGAGAGATACTTTCAGAGAGGATTATCTAAAGTGCTGTCTATCCACTCACTCTTCCAGATATCTTAAAGAAAAAGTTCTGTGGAGCCCTGTACCGGTAGTGAACACATCCTGAACTTGGCCTCATTGGGACATGTCTAACAGTGTTCTCTCTTTTCTTCCACCCATTTGGTCAACAAATACTTATCAGGCTCCAGCTATGCCAGACATACAAACAGAGCTGGAAATCCGGGATGAATGAGATCCCATTTCCGTCTTTAAGGAGTTAATATTCTTGGAGGATTCAGAAACTAAGCCAGTGGTTACAGCACCATGTGGAAAGTATAACCTGAGATACGCCCAGGTCCTGGGGCATCCAGAGCAGGGAGAACCTAACTATGGTGGATGTTGCAAGGGTTATCAGAAAAGCTTCCCAGATGGAGGACACCAAGTTTGCAAAGTAGGAGAGATTTCTAGGCAGAAGGAATAGGCTGTGCAAAGGCAGGAGGCATGATGTGTGCTTGGGGAACAAGTAGCCTGTGTTAGAGAATTTGTAAGAGCCGTGGCAGCAAGATGAGGCTGGAAACTCAGCAGGTGAGAGGTCTCACCTGCCAAGCCCGGAGTTTAGATTTCACCATGAGGGCAACGTGCAGCCTTTGGGAAGTTTGCAGAAGGTTTTCATCTTTTATAGATCAGTTTCCAGAAACGCAGTGTGAAAAAGAGGTTGAAATAATAAGAAGGCAAGTTAAAAAGCCATTGCAGTAGCCCATGTGAGACATGGTGAGAGCTTGACCTAAAATAGTGGTGATGGGAGTGAAGAGGAGAGGGGGGACTTAAACAAAATCAAAAGACAGAGTCTCCAGGATTGACTGGGTGCAGGCTGGAGGTCAGGGTTGGAGTCATCTAAACAACCTGAGATTTTTCGGGCAAGGGCAGCTTGTACATGCGCTGCTTCAACTGAATTAACGAAGCCAGGAGAATGAACTAATTTCAGAAAGAAGTTAAATTCGATTTGGTATTTGTTCAGTTTGAGGTGACTCTGGACTATCTAGGGGAAGGAATTTAGTTCCTAGTTAATATGGGCCTTTGAACTCAAAAAGGGAAACAAGATAGAAATATAAAAAGAACTTTCCTGCATTAGATGTGAAATTCTTGCTAGAGACATTCATTACCCTTGAGGGTTACTTGGTATGAAATTTGTTTTCAAAATTAGTACCAGAAAAAAAATTTAAGCAATCAGGACACACCCTTCAGTCAGAAAAAAGGACATAAGTCATCATGTTTACCTTTTGCCTGGCCTGCCAGGAAGCTCAGAGTTATATTTAAGGCTCAACTGCAATGATATGCTAATGAAGCCTTATAATTAACATATTTGTTCTCTTGCTATTTTTATGGCTTTAATTTTTTATTTACAATTTAATATCCTCAGTGCATGTCCCATATCATAAGCTGCCTCTATTACTCTTTGGAAATAAAACGTATATATGTTTTCATTTGATATTATCAAGCTAAGGTTGGACACTATCCACTTCAAATATATTTTAGCCTCCTGAGGAGTTTTTCTTTACGATCTATGAGAGTAACTATTTTTCCCCAGGTACAAGAGTGAAAACAAACCAAAAAAAGCCCTCTTTGGAAAGGGAATTAGTCCTCAGGGACCACTTAGAGCCAAGGGGGCCGGAAGCCTACAGATCCTTATAGAAAGCTAGAGCCGTTGACTCAAAAAGAGCATCCAAAAGATATGAGAAACAAAATCTGAGCAGAGGAGTTCCAACCCAGCCCATTTTGTACTTCTCAGCCAAGTAAAACTACTCCCAAGATGAGGCAGGGCTACAACATAAATAGCATCACAGAGGGTTTGGGTAAATTCCTTTCAGGTTATTAAGAACTACCTTTTAACCTTTTTTTTTTTTTACTAAACCACTTGGCAGTTTCTTTTATTTATTATTTTTTTGAATTTTTGAATTTTATTTTATTTATTTTTTATACAGCAGGTTTTTATTAGTTATCTATTTTATACATATTCATGTAAATATGTCAATCCCAATCTCCCAACTCATCCCACCACCACCACCCTTGCCACCCCGTGGTGTCCATACTTCTGTTCTCTACATCTGTGTCTCTATTTCTGCCTTGCAAACTGGTTCACCTGTACCATTTTTCTAGGTTCCACATATATGCGTTAATATATGATATTTGTTTTTCTCTTTCTGACTTACTTCACTCTGTAGGACAGTCTCTAGATCCATCCACATCTCTACAAATGACCCAGTTTCGTTCCTTTTTATGGCTGAGTAATATTCCATTGTATATATGTGCCACATCTTCTTTATCCATTCGTCTGTCAATGGGCATTTAGATTGTTTCCATGTCCTGGCTATTGTAAATAGTGCTGCAATGAACATTGGGGTGCATGTGCCTTTTTGAATTACGGTTTTCTCTGGGTATATGCCCAGTAGTGGGATTGCTGGGTTATATGGTAATTCTATTTTTAGTTTTTTAAGGAACCTCCATACTGTTCTGCATAGTAGCTGTATCAGTTTACATTCCCACCAACAGTGCAAGAGGGTTCCTTTTTCTCCACACCCTCTCCAGCATTTGTTGTTTGTAGATTTTCTGATGATGCCCATTCTAACTGGTGTGAGGTGATACCTCATTGTAGTTTTGATTTGCATTTCTCTAATAATTAGTGATGTTGAGCAGCTTTTCATATGCCTCTTGGCCATCTGTATGTCTTCTTGGGAGAAATGTGTATTTAGGTCTTCTGCCCTTTTTTGATTGGGTTGTTTTTTTTAATAGTGAACTGCATGAGCTGTTTATATATTTTGAAGATTAATCCTTTGTCCATTGATCCATTTGCAAATATTTTCTAAGGGTTGTCTTTTCGTCTTGTTTATAGAAGAACTACCTTTTAACCTTTGAGGAACAAGAATGTCATAATAATAGCAATTGCTACAATTTTAAAATGCTCTTACATCATTACCTAACTTAATCCTCTGCAGTGTTCTGACAGGTAGGTAGGGCAGGAACTGTGGTTATTCATACTTCATGCTATGTGTTCTCTTGCGTAATGTTTCTTGGAACCACTTTTAGGAAAAAAACACTGGTCTGAGCTCCTATCCCTCCAGTAAGACCATTTGTAGTTATGGAAGTATACTGATGCTGCCTGATTTTCACCCAGCACTTTGAGTTTCCAGAACACTGTCACCTCCATATAATATGTGACCCTCACAACAACCCACTGAGTAAGCTGGGAAGGATGTATCATCTCCAGTTCACAGATACAGCTAGCAAGTTATGCCCCCTCTGAGCTGGATTTGGAGAAGTAAAGGGAGGGCACTAAGACCTCATGTTCCTAAGATGTCCCCCAACCCTGCCCTGCAGCTTGAATCTTCTCAGGTTTTCAAAGGGAGACCCTCCAGGCTTCAACAACTTCTTCACTGGCAAAGTGAGATGCTAATGATAGAAACCCCCAATGGACAGCTCTAACTCATCTGACTTCCCTCCTCATTAATGAGTGCAGCTTCTTGGTACCACAAAATCAGAAGTGGGTTAGGAAGCTTTCTTTCCTTCTGCTAGAAGTCACCTGCTTCGGATTCACCAGATAGTAAGCCTCAGAGCAATCAGTCAAGAAAACAGCAATCTAAACAATTTTGAAAGGGGTCAATGAAATTTAGAACAGTGGAGGATAAATGGATCTCACTAGGTCAGACTCAGAAGATCCTCTTAGCCATGCAGCTTTGCACAAGTCACTTCACCTGTCTGAGTCTTAGCTCTATCTGCAAAATGGGTCAATAATAACCTCTGTCTTGCCTCACTTCATAGGTCGGTTACAAAGATCACAGTTGTGTATTATTAGCATCTTATAAATGTGTTCTCAGACTATGAGAGCTACTCAATCCTATTCTTGCAGGGAATTCCAAACCTATAACTCAAGGGGCAGAGAGGTGGCATAGGAAAAGCGGTGGTCTCATGGGTCCGGAGCTACTGGGCCTGACACATGTAGCAGGCCTGCATCAGTGGGAAGAGAGATGCTGGGGTGACATACACAGCTACACAATGACCCCTTCCACACACATCCAGGCTGACAAACGTCGTCACAAAATATAGTCAGAAGTTCCTTTCAAAGAGTCACTTAGCTCAACAGTTTTATTCCCCAGGGAAGATAAAATGTATATACTTCCTGTAATCAATCAATCTCACAAGCTTCTTGAAACTTTAGTCAGAGAATTTGCTAAATAGTACACATTTTCTAAAAGGTGACAGACTAGAGGCGGGAAGGAATATGGAACCCTTTAATACGTGTACATGAGAACACTACCCTGGTCTTTACAGAGTTATAATGAACTCTCAGTTTTCTGCTAGGAGACCAGAATCTTCAAATCATGGACAATAGAGTCAGAAAACCTCTTAGAAGCCTTTTACATCATTTATCCTCCCCACTCTCATTTTACAGAGCAGGAAACTAAGACTCAGAGAGACGTGACCTGCTTACAGTCATACCACAAGGTGGAATCAGATAAAAGCGTGAATTGTGCCCTTGCTGTATTTAATCTGGCATGTTTATTGAGCACCTACTGAATTCTTGGTGGGGAAACAAAGATGAATAAGGCAGAGAATCCACCTTCAAGAAACTCAGACTCCATTATGGAAGATAAACATGTAAGCAAACGATTCTGGCATATATGGTATGCGCCATATTAACAACGATACAAAACGCTATAAGGATGGGGATGTATAGACTTCAGAGAGGTCAGTTCTGCCCAGGGTGATCAGAGAAGACTGCACCTGGGAGTTGGCATTTGAAGGTATTGAGCACACAAAGTGGAAAAGCATTCCAGGCAAAGAGAACAGAGTGAGCTAAGGCACAGGGATGAGGGCAGAACACAGCATGCGCTGACAACCACGTACACACCGTTTGAAACGGCTGGAGGGTTTATAGAAGTTGCTTCACGACAATGTTGGGGGATGTCGACGGGTCTCAGCCGGATGCTCCACCTCATTCGGCACGCTCCCTGGGGTAGTGGCCTGTATGCACCTAATGGGCCAGTACAACACCTGGCCAAGTGCTGATGGCATTGTGGGGCTTACTGAATTCCCTTTGAAGATGAGAGGATTGCACGAGAGAAAAGAATTTGCCACTTGAGTGGGTCCGCTGGAACGGAAGGCGTGTCCTGGCTCCTCGCCCCCAGCGCTACGGCCGGTCGGTCAGCCACGCAGGGTCACCTCCCCTGGGGCACTGGGTTCCACCTGGGAACATCAAGTCTTTTTTCAGAAAGTCGTTCCTAAGCCACTACACTCCTGGCTCATCTCTTGCCTTTGTAGTTTCACCAGCGTAATTGATCCCAGAGCTCGGCTTCCGCCATGCCCACTGGTTTCCTAGGGAGTGATGGTGCATCAGGCTTCCTTAGAGCACCTGCGCAGCCCAGCCTCTTGGGGAAGAGACGGAGGGACACGTGAGAGGCAGACATAAATAGACCTGAGTTGTGTAGTCATCCTTTTGGGTGCTCTGAGCTTCCTGTCCTTAGCTAAGGTTTTCTCCTGGGGTTAGCCGAGGCACCGAGAGATAAACAAAGCTTGAAAGGGACTCTCCCCACTGGAAATCTAGAAGCACTTCCAAGACACTGCTTTCTCCTACGTCTGATGAACATGTCCCAGCCTCGTCATCATCACACCCTTGCAACGGCTCTCCAGGGTGTGTATGGGGGAAGGAGAGATCACCTGCGTATGAAGCTTCTCTCAGGTGTCCTCCCACATGTGTTGGGGCTACAGAAGGTCAAAACAGCCAGGCAAATCATGCCAGGGCTCACTGCGGCAGGGGAGCGTGTCACCCCTGGTATCCAGCAAAGAGCAGCCCGAACAAGCCTTAGTGACTAAGGTTTTTTCCACTTACACCTGGTTCTTTTGCTTTCACCACACAATTATATTAGCAAATGAGATCCTTGAGTAAGCAAAATAGGTCCTTCACAGATTCTTTTGTAAGAACACATCCTTAGCCTACTACAGATATTTAGGGTCAGGGAACATTTATTCACACGGACTTTTCAAAATACACCTTCAAGCCATTTTCACCATGTTGTTGCTGTGATCTGAAAAGTCAAGTGTGTCCAGAAGCAGGCAGCCTGTGGCTTGCAAGAGAATGAGAACTGGGCAATGCACAAAATTAAAAGCAAGTCACAGGCGCATAGTCAAAATATGTAACTGACAAAGGATTAATACACTGAATATGGGGGGGGGGAATCCTACACATCCATAAGAAGAAGAAAAAACAATAGAAATAAATTGGCAGACTATATGAACATGCAAAGTGCCGAAAAGGAAATGATTCTTAGCCTATGGTAAGAGGCTCAACTTCACTAACAATCAAAGGAATGCAAATTTAAAAAGATTAAGAGATGCCATCTCACATCCATCAGATTAGCCAAAATTTTTGAAGTCTGACAATATGAAGTGTTTATATAATGATATAAAGCAATAGCAAAGCACAAATCCATGATGATAGGACTACAAATGGGTACGGACACTTTGGAGAGAAATTTGGCAATATCTACTGAATTTGAGGCTATATATATATCTTATATCCCAGCAAATCTACTCTCAGGTTCACAACTCAGAGAAATTCTTGCACATATACACAAAGAGCTTTACACAAGGATGTTCACTGCATCATTGCTTATAAGAAGTAAAAGAAATTTAAAAGCCCATTAGTAGAGAAATGCTTCATAAATTGTGACACAGTTATAAAAAGGAATGTGATGTAGAAGTTAAAAGGAATGAACTATGTACCAATATCAGCATATTTAAAATAATAATATTGAATGAAAAAAGCAATTTGCCGAATAAGTCAGCATGATATTGATATCATTCATGCAGATTTTAGAAACATGAAACAACACTATCTATTGTCTTGGACACATTTATGGAGTAAAGGTATCCAACATGGACAGGACAGATGCATCCCATCTTTGGATGGTGCTTGTTTGGGGGAACAAGAAAAAGAGCTGGGAAGAGGTAAGCTAGAAAGAGACTCAGTTGTTTTGGGTGATGTTTGTTTCTTTTACAAGCTGAAGCAGGTGTAAGAAGACGTTAATGTTCTTCAAAGTCAGGGTGGTAGAAATATGAATATAAAAGTCAGGATAGGTTAGGTTTTGCTGCAGTAACAAAAAATCAGAATCATAGTAGCTTCAAACAACAAAGATTTGGTTTTTTGCTCACACATGGTGGGTTAACAGAGGGACTCTGCTTATCGCTGTCACTCAGGGACCAAGGCTAACAGAGCAGCCACCACCTTCTTGCTGGCAGCTGTGCCAAGGAAAAGAAAGAACAATGACATGCTCCAGACTAGAAGTGACATGGTCGCCTCCTCTCACAACTAATTAGCCAGAACTAATTACATCGTCCTCCCTTGCTCACGGGGGCCAGGAAGTACAGTCCCACTACAAGCCCAGCAGTGGATAGAATCGGAAATATTTGGCTAACAGCAAGAAAGTTTACCACAATGGGTATTTTTTACAGTTCTCATCAGCCTTTTTACGAGTTTGAATTATGTTTCATGTTTTACAGAATAGGGGAAAAAAAAAAAAAAAAAAGCCCTGGTTTGGAAATCAGGAGGCTTGGGCTTCCATCTGAGGAATGGAAGGTGAAAGAGGCAGGGCAGGTGGACAGAGGTAGTAAAACTGTCAGCCCCTCTAGGTCTGTTCCCGGGCCCATCACCATGATTGTCATACCCACACTGGTGCTGCCACCATTGCTTCTTCATGGTAATGACTCTGAGTAGGTTGACCTTACTTGCCGTTGTTTATTTCCATGGAGGATGAATTGGCAGTAGGAAGCCTGATGTAAAGAGAGGTGGTGCATGGAGCATGGATTATGAAGTCCAAAGACTTAACTAAGTCCCACATTGACCACTCACACTTCCTGTCACCTTAGGAAAGTTTTATCATGCCTCCCGGGCCTATTTTTCTCATCTGTAAAATGGGCATAACAATAACACCTACATCTCTGAATAGTTGTGATAAACAAATGAGGTATGTAAAGTGCTTTGTAACTGTAACGTGCTGTAACGTTCACTATTATTAATGACCTAAATTTGCTTCAAGGGAAGCCTCAAGCTAGATTTACATTTCTGGCCGACAATGACTCATACGACTTCCCTCACCAGAGCCACCTGGTTGACAAACTAGGCCCAGGCATCATCTTGTGGTCCAACCGCTTGAAGAATCTATTGATTTCCTCTTGCGAAAGTGAGTCTGGGAGCAAGAATTAAGCATTATTGCAGATTCCCGAGGAAGAATCAGGGGAGAGGATGTGATTCCTCAGAGCACAGCCTGTAGGGGGAAATGTCCTAGGCCTATATTGAGTCTGGGTCCTTGGGACTCATCAAATACTTGAGCTGGAAGATTTTAGAAGGGAAAGAACAGCTCTTCCATTCCCCTCATTTTCCAAATGAAGAAACTGAGGCCAAGAGAGGCAAAAAGGATGATCCTTCTCAAACTTCAGTAGGTGATCAAGAGACCTGGCATTCACCCTGGGGTCTTCTATTAATTTAGAGTTTAACCAGGGCAAGCCCTTGCCAGATACCTCAGTCGCCACATGTACAAAATGAAGGGATTGAACCTGACGCCCATGGTCATCTCTAATGCCCGTTGTTTTAAGAACACCCAATTCTATCAAGCATGAAATGCAGTAGAATCCTCCCTAAAAATGAGCTTCTGGTCCAGGTTATTGACTTTGCAGGTTTGGCTCTCAGGAGCTATCTTCTCCTCTCCTCACAGACCCTGAATGCCACCTCTTTGCCTTCCTCTCTATCTGGCCCAAAGACTGCCTCTTGGTGTCTTGCTTGTTTTCCCTTTGCCCTTGGAACCCTAAAGTTCTTGACTCTACCCTTATTTAAATAATATTCCCACCTGCCAGTGTTACCGGCTCTGGGTTTGGAGCCAGAAAAACCTTCCTTGGGCAGCAGAGAACACAGGACATAACTCGGGCAACAGCTCACGAGCACCTGAGTCTGGCCTCAAAGTCACTCCCAGAGGATGCTTTGCACGGCAATATTGCTGCTGATAACACTTCCCCAGAGATCACAGGAAGCTACACAGCCAGATGCGAGGGCAAGTCTGACCCACCAGCTGCAGGTGCATCCTGCTGTGACAGGGGATGAAAGCTCCACTGAAGGACCTCGCACACCTTAGTACCTGGGGCCTTGCCCCTGAGGCTGTCACAGGCCCCTCCCCATAGATGCTAAGTCATTCCACCAGCAATTCCCAAGAGCAAAGACTAATCTCTCCATCTGTAGTAATAAGAGGTGGCCCTTGCACCTGCCAAGTGCTTCACCTGCAAGGCACTTGTCAGTCTAAGAAGGACCTTCATACCCATTGACTCATTTGCTTTTTATGAAGAACTAAGAGCTGACCAGGAAAAGGATGATTCTCCCATGTTCTAGATGAGGAACTTCATGTGAGACCCAGAAAGGTTAGAGGATTAAGTCAGATCTTCTGACTCTAATCTCTATTCTTTCATCCGTAGTACAATTAAAGTATTTTCATCAAATTGCAAAATTGTGTTAGTGACCAAGCCAGAGGGCCAGTATTTAAGTTGCTTTCAAATACAAAGGCACTCATCAGCTCACTTCTGCCCTTCAACAAACAGTTCAGGAGAAGAAACTATTTCTGAAGCAAAAACAGCATTTATATTGTGGTTTGTATCTATCTGGTTTCTTGAATCCAGGTCTTGCCTATCTTTCCACCCCTTTTCCACTTTCACCCTCTAACTGGATTTTTATTTTGAGTCAGTACAATTGAGGAAGGAAGGACAGAAAGCAAACGCTCACATGAGCCCTGCTTGCCGTACCAGTCGTGTGTGTGTGTGTGTGTGTGTGTATGCGTGCGTGCTCGCACACACGTGTGTGTGTGTCAGCAACCTCAGAATATCTCCTTAAAGGGATGTGTAAGACTGATTATAGCAGCAACTCCTTCCCTACTGTTTAAAAAACTCCGTGGTCTTTGCTGTACACCTGAAACTAATACAACATTGTTAATCAGCTATACTCCGATATAAAATAAAAATTTAAAAAAAAAACTTAAAAAAGAATCCTCAGTGATTCCTCATTGCTTAGAGTGGTCCTCAGACCAGCAGCCTCAGCACCACCTTGGAGTTTATTCCAAATGCAGAATTTCAGGCCCCACCCCAGACTTACCTTCAGAGTCTGTATTTTAATAAGGTCCCCATGGGTCTGCACTTGAGTGTTGAGAAATACTGACAAAGAATATGGCCCAGATTCCTGACCCTGGGCGTAAAGTCCTCCTCAGCCTGGCTGCTTGAAGACAGCCCTCACCAATGCCCACATCCTCACATTTTCCCTCTCAGCTTTGCTCCTGTGATCTCTTCTCCTGGTTTTTCTGTGAACCGGATCCCTCCCATTCTTTGAAATCTGGCTCAAAATCCACCTCCTCCAAGAAGTCAAGCCAGATATCCCCACAAGGGAGTGATCTCTCCTTCCTCTAAATCCCAATGCCACAGGCCTTGTACTTTCTATCTTGGATTCTAATTTTTATGAGCGTGATTTATATCTCTCTCTCAATATGAGCTCTTCAAGGTCAGGGTCTAGGTCTGATTCATTTCTACATTTCCCAAAGCCACACAATACGCTGCCAAGCTCCTACTACGAACTGGTTCCTCAATGCACTTGTCTTTAATGTTTCTTTCTATCTCTAACAGGGCTATCCAGAGCAATGAAGAAATTCAGATTATTATTCTTGCTAGTTTAGACAACCGTGACCACATATGATTATGATCTAGACTTGGAAATGTTTATCTGAAATGTTCAGTCACTGTCATGAAGCTTATGCACAGATCCCCCACCTACCTGCCACCCACACACTATGTTCATTTCACTTGTTCTTTACTATTAGAAGAGCAATTGGCCAGACTTTACTGAAAGCAGAGGGGAAATGGCAGGTATACACACGATGTGCCAATTCCAGACTGATTTAGAATCTTACCAACAAAGGAAGAACTTGATCCTATTGCAGAATGGAACATAGTACCCAGATCCCAACACCTCTATCAGGACCTGCATTTGGGACAAGCAAATGTCCCCTGGCCTTCGTTCAGTCACTTAATGGAGAAGATTCCAAAGACAGAATGCCACTGGTGTTCTTCCAATTATAGAGTCATCTGATTAGAATTACAGTAAATGCATAGCTCAGTTTGCATTGTCCTGAGGTGAACCACAGACCAAGCCACCCTGGTCGGAGCATCTGAGGGGATTAAACTCTGAAAGCCTGCTGCCTTGTCGCATTGGGGCACTCAGGCGAGGGCTGCCCTGGAAATGAGACACTCCACTTCTGGAGACCCTAGAGCCCTGGGACCCGAGCTAGATGTATAATTGCATTAATGATGGAAGAAAAAGCCAAATACCACACACTCCAGACATTAAAGCAACCCGTATCTTTGGAAAAAAAGATTTGTCTTTGGGATAATTTTAGAATTAATTATTCCCGTTTATTCCCAGCCTGTCAGCATTGAGACTTGAGAGGTGGTCAGCAAAGCCCAAGTTTTTTCCAACCACAGAGTGGGATTTGGGGCCACGGCTAAGTGGGGTTTCTTGCTCCGTCTGGCTGTAGAAGAATAAGGTAGGAATTCTACAGAGTCACAAACTCATCCATCCCCTTCCACTTCTTCCACTTGCAGCGTGAGGTTTGGGGATCATTAGGGTTTGGGACCAAACCTGGCTGTTGTGTTACTGTTGTTTCTAACTTAACTACCAGACTGTTATGCATTACTGCCCCGAACCCAGCCGGAGGTTGGTACCACACTTTGAAGCCACCCAGTCAAAGTGTTATTGGATGAAACTCTGCTCTATTGGACCATGAAATGTGTTTTCCAAGGGACAGAGAATGACAGACATGCAAGCCGTGACTAAAAGTGTCTCACCAGAATGGTAACGCTCATAATGGAGCAAAAAGAAGCACCACCGTGTGATGGAATCTGTCCAAGTCCTCAGTAGAGCCAGGCCGGGTCACAAACCAGAGGGCACTTTGGAGATCAGCTACGGAACCTCTGTTTCCTCATCTGCAAAACTGGATGAAGAGGTGCATAATGAGAGACGCACAATTACATTATTCTTTCTTTTCTTAAGGTCGCAGTTGAATTCTAATCCTGCAACCTGCTAGCTGGGTGACTTTCCAAGATCTCTTTGTTCATCCAGACCAACTTACCTCACAGGGTTATCACGAGCGTCCAAAGAAAGCGATATGAGTTGGGGGTTACCCTGATTCAATTCAGGAGGGCGAAGTCTATTTTCTTATTTTGTATAAGTCTTGGAGAGGTCAGAAAGCTCCTTCATAATAGGCCTTCTTACAGCATTGGGGCTTTTACCACTTTCTACGACTCTAGGAAGCACAGTTGTATCAAAATCAGGGGAGGGACATCCCTGGCAGTCCAGCGTGGTTAGGACACCCCTCTTCCACTGCAGGGGGCCTGGGTTCCATCCCCTGGCCGGGGAACTAAGATCCCACAAGCCACACGGTGCAGCCAAAAAATTAAAAAAAAAAATCAGGGTATATACAGGAGTCAAATCAAAGGAAATATATATATATATATATACACACACACATATGTATGTATATGTGTATACATAGTGTGTATATGGTGTATATATATATAGTGTGTCTATTATACATATATACATACATACACATATATAACTGTATCTATTGTACTACATTACATATATACATAAACATGTAGAAGTGTAAATTTTGTTTTAGTTTATCAAATTTCACAAGCAAACTTTTAACTGTCAGGGAAATTCACTCTCGGTCAGGAGCTGGAAGGAGAGCGTTGGACAGTGGGGGTGAAGGGGAAAGCTTTCATTATGGGTTGTTTAGACCAAACCAATCTGCCCCTCCTACCCAGCTATTCCTTGATCATGCCATCCATCACCTTGAACTCCACCTGCCCTGACTGATCACTGCACTACCTGTATTAAAAATGAAACTTAATCTGGCATCAGTTCAGACTCCCGGGGCCCTCATCAACAGAAAATCTTGAAATTATGTGGAAGCCATCCATGAAATGCTGGTACTGAAAGTGTGTGGAAAAAACCTTATTTGCAGTTTGGGATTAGGTGATAGGGCAACAGCGAGCAGGAAAGAGAGCCCTTTCAACGGCAAACATAGGCAAACAGTGATCCAAAACCAGGTTCAGTACTACCCAGGGTCTTTCTGTGAGGGCTTCAAGTCCTAGAAACACAGCAGGTCAGAGACCTTGGACCAGCCACTTTGTTTTGGAGTTGGGCAAACAGGGCCTCTGATGCAGGAAGTGACTGTGTCCAAGGTCATACCGTCAATACGTGGCAGAACCGAGGCTAGAGGCCAAAATGCCCACTGACGTTCTGAGGACTGTCCCTGCCCTTAAACTCTCAGGGATGGGAATTTGCTGAATAACATGGACACATTTTCTCTTTGGTCTCTGAAGTTTGCAGGGTCTAAGTGTTCTTAGGCTTTTATACAACAAACTGGAACACTCTGCCAGGGCTCCAGCTCTCCGAAAGTGGCAGCTCAGTGCTGTGGAAATCTGGATTCTCCTCCCAGCTCGGACACTAATCCTCGTGTCTGATGTGCTTTGGCTCCAAACTGAAGCCCCTTTGTAGCCCAGGAAGGAAAAGCGTGCAAGAATTGGAGGGAAATGAAAGCAGCGTTCTCTTTTCGGGAGCTTCCTAAGAAGCACAGGAGGGGTGTCCATGCCGTGCTTCTATTCAAATCCCACCTCTTTATTTAGAGATAGGTGGATATGGAAATGAAGACCCGCCCCTGTCTACTAGTAGCTGACATCATTAAGTCCTGGGCTGTGCATGCATAGGGGCATGTATGTTTAATTAACACTCTGAAGCTCTTTTCTGACTTTTTACATCAACTCCAATGTTAATCCTTCAGGAAATGTCTATAGATAACTTGTATTTTGTCATTTCTTATTAGTATCAGTATTCTGAAAAGTACATAGGTGAGTTCCATTACACTCTACAGATGAAGATGCTGAGACACAAAGGTCCTAGTCATAGAGCAAAACCCAGGAATGTCACCAAGACCAAACACAGCTGCTGTTCCTCGGGATAAGCACAAGGGCATGGCTTCATTAACTGGATTCAGGGATCCCAACAAGGTGCCAACAGCTTCCAGACCATCCTGCATTCTTATTTTGCTAGAATACTTATTATATCATCTGTCTCCTCTTTGTTAATGCCATCCTACTGGGATAATACTCTCTGCCCTCTACCCCCTGTTTCCACCACCCATTCAACACACACACACACACACACACACACACACACCATCTAATTACTCCTATATACTTTTTCAGATTCAATTTAAGTGCTATTTCTTCAAAGCAGCTCTTGCTTACCACCACCATCCTCCCAAAACATGTCCCCCTGTTCCATGACCTCTCACACCATCTTCCTTTCTTTCCTAACACTATCCAAGTTCGCAAATATCCATTGAAGTGTGACCTTCTGATATGGGTCTCTAACCTCCTTGATGGCAGAGACTGTCCCTGATTTTTACTCTCTGTTGTCCCCCAAACCCCTCACCCAGCACCTGATATCAAGGGAGCAGTAAAGGGAGTAAGTACAAGGAAGAGCTGAGGGGTCAGCAGAAGACACAAATACTCAAATCTTTAGTAATTCTGTCTCGTTGGTGGGGCTTTGAAAGCTTATCTCAACAATCCAGCATCTCCCCAACATCTGCTAAGCCATGCTACTCTCCTTTACATCTGCCGTTTCCTATACTTCCTCACTGTAGGGTGCTTGTAGTTGTCTCAGCCCTGGCTTCCCTTCCCCACGTTCTTGGTCTATAAAAGCCTGAACCTTGACGTCAGTCGAAAATAACCCTGGGAAATCTTCCTTGAACTCTTCACAGAATATGAAACATCCCTTCCTCTGCTTTCCCACTGCATCCCGAGGTCAGTGTTACAGTGTGCCAGGGCTGAGCCCCTGTGTCCTCCATCTCCATGGCCCCCTTGCGGGCGCTGCCCATCGGTGGAGCTCAGATAATATTGAGTGAATGAATCAAAGGATCAAGGGTTTCCAACATGACATGTTGAGCTTCTCAGGAGCAAAATGCCTCTATTAACAACTTTGGGGCTATGCTTTGCACATAGCAGGTATTCACCATGTGTTGACTGGAGTGCCATCCTCCCCCTAGAGATGATAGAGCAATGTAGTGGAAATGATAGAGAAATGATAGAGAAATGTAGTGCAAATAGCATGAGCTTTGAAATCATTCAGTTATACTTGCTATGTGACCTTGGGAAAATGGCTTGACCTCGTGATCCTCGTGTTCCCCATCTGAGGATAACACCCCTGCCCTAAGGCCACTGTGGTGGAGGATGGATGTTAACATGTCTGGCACTGCCTGGCCCCCCAGAGGTGCTCCGCCCACATTAGTTCCTTTTTTCTCCTTTCCTTTCTGGGAGTCACAGAGACTGGCCAGCCTTCTCCCTCGGCCTCCTGGGAAGCAAACGATAGGAAAGGGATTGGAACCTGGAGTCTGAGACCCATTCCCTTGTTCCAATCTGGCCAGCAGATGGCAATACCTATGCCCAGTGGCTCCTGCCCAAACCCTTTCCGTCCCCGATGGAGGGGAAGGTGACAAGAAGAGGCTCACAGGATGACTCAGCTCCAGTGACTAAGGTGAGGAGGTAGTGGTAGTGGGAAGGGCACGGGGGCTGGAGAGGAAATGAGTGAATACCCTATCTGATGAAGGATGGCTCGAAGATAAAGGTGTGTGGCCCTGGTAAGTTCCAGGCTCTGACATGGTGCAGACAGGCAGGGGCCTGTGCACCCTCTCACGACCCCCCACACCTCACCTCATGGTGAGCTAAACCCTGCCGGCCCAGGGGGACCGTCCAGAGCAGATGCTGGGTGTCATTTTGCCCTCTGGAGGCTTTCAGCCCAAGGACTGAGCCACATTTGGATACCACTTTTGATGAACTGGTTTTTAAAAAGTGTCCCATATCACCAAAATCAGTGTGCAGGGGTTCTAATCCTGACAGCTGCCTGATTGCCAAACTGGGCCTCTCTCCTGGGTTCCAGACTGTTTTCCCCACCTACACTACCACTTTGATATCCCCAAATATTGCACGTGCAACAAGTTTAAAATTGAAAATGTTCCCCCTCCCACCCACCTCCCTCAGTTCCTCTTCTCACTGGCTGTACCACCATCTACCCAACCAGCCAACGTAGACCCCCGCTGGGCCTCTCCTCTACCCATACTCCCATCGCTCCACGATCCATATCAATTTCAGTTCCTGAATATCTCACTCCATTTCCTCCTCTCCTTCCCCACTTACCGCTGACTCTGGCTGGACCTTTGTCATCATTCACTAGGACTCTTTCTGGCCTCTTCTAACTGGTCTCCCTGACTCCTGATTCTCTTCGGTCTTTTCCAGACTGTCCACAGAATGCTATGTCCAAACCTCACTTCTTATGTTGTTATCACCCTGCTTAACATCCTTCAATGCTTCCCCAATTCCTACAAGAAACAGCCCAGACTCCTCAGTCTGGTGTATGAAGCCCTTCAGGATCCAGGACCCGCCCACCTTCTGGTTTCGTCTGCTGATCCCACCTCACAAACCCTATGCACAGAGACACCACCTAGACTGGAGCTAACCCTCAGAGTCCTGGTATCACGTGCACTCTTTCCTCCTCTGGGTCTTTGAACATGTTGTTCTTTCCACAGGTAAGCATTTCTCTGCCTTTGGCAACATCGTTTAACTCTCTAGATTCAGCGGAAAGGTCATCTCCTCTGTGTGGCCCTTTCAGATACTCAGAAATGCTCTGGTACCTCCTCTGAGCTCTCTCTCAAACCATGGTCACTCTTACTAAGCACCCGTTGGCACTGTAACTTCTTGTTTATACATGTCTCTCTCCACTTAGAGATACTTGGAGGCAAGTGCTTTCACAGAATGCCTATGTAACAAATGTTTTTTGAATAAATAAAATATTAAAGACAAGCATGAAATAATAAAGTCACTTTTGTCCTCTGATCCTCAGTGTTTCCATCCATAAAATAGGCATCTGATCCAGGTACCTTACAACTCTATCAGCCTCAGAGTTTATACAGCATCATCCTTTAAATAACACAGCTCACACTCCCGGCCCACTCATTAGTAGGAGATATTGCTGAGTTGTTTTTCCCAAGGAAGGAGTGGGACTGTGGGTCCACCCACACTCAAAGTGGCTTGTCTCAGAAGCTCCGATTGAAATCACAGAACTGCTCAAAGCCAGTGCTCTACAAGAGGACCCAGAAACCACCACAGGCCAGGACTCTAACCACATCCCCAGCAAGTCATGGGCATCATCCACCCCCGTGCGTGCCTGTCTGTGGGCACTCACACAGGCATTGCCACAGTCCTCAGGCAGGCACAAGAGGGTGACACATCTGTGCAAAGGAAGTCACCCACACAGTCTCACCACCCCCAGGTCTTATCTCCATGGTCCTTGTACCTCCCAGCACCAACCCCACACTCACAGACCCACAGAGTGTTGGGTCATCTGCCTGAAAATCTGGAGGTCTACCCGTCGGACCACAGCATATTTCAGCAGATAAGACAGGTGCACCCATATTCTGATGGCTCTCCTCCTCTGACCCCCCTCATTAACCTGCCCCTTACTAAACAGCTCCTGCCAGCATGCTGGCGTGAGCAGACTTGAGCTCACCTCGCAGCTTTCTCTGGGGAAATTATTTGATCTCCCTGAGCCTCGGTTTTCTCATCTATAAAATGGCCCTAGTGGCCCTGCTTACCTTCCTTACATAAGTATTACCAAAATGCAATGAGCTAATACATGTGAATGTGTCTGGTAAACACAGGCACAATGCAAACATGTAGGATTCATAGGAGTAATTATACTAGTACACACTAGATTCTGTCTCTAAGGAAAAGCACCTTTTCAAATGTAAAGGAACAATTCAAATCCAAATATTTATTGACTACATACTTTGTGCCAGACACAGTGCAAAGGGTTGTTACCAATCTTAGCCATAACTCTTCCGTAACTGAATTCAACAGTGCTGTGGTTTAATATTTATATGTCTGGGGCTTCCCTGGTGGCACAGTGGTTGAGAGTCCGCCTGCCGATGCAAGGGACACGGGTTCGTGCCCCGGTCCGGGAAGATCCCACATGCCGCAGAGCGGCTGGGCCCGTGAGCCATGGCCGCTGAGCCTGCGCGTCCGGAGCCTGTGCTCCACAACGGGAGAGGCCACAAGAGCGGGAGGCCCGCGTACCACAAAAAAAAAAAAAAAAAAAAAAAAATTATATGTCTGAAGTCAAGAGTTTCATCTTTCGAGAGATATGTGTGTGTGTGTGTGTGTGTGTGTGTATATGTGTGTATGTATATATATATATATTCATGCATTTTACGTATATGGGAATAGAAACAATATTTGCATATGAACAGGTGTGTGTACGTGCACATGTGTGCGCTTGAAAGAAAAGAGTACTTGCCCAGGAATCAGGAATGAAGTGTAACGAAAAAAGCCATGAGTTTTGGAATCAGACATACACATCTAGGTTCAAATCCTGATGATGACTCTATGACATATTAGCTTTTTGACTTGAGACAAGTTTTAAATTCACTGAAGCCTCAATTTCCCCATATTAAACACAGAAATCATGAAAATTCTCTCAGAGGTCTGTTGTGCAAATTAAATCATGCGCACACAATATTGAATGTCATCTAGCACAGAGAGGGCTCCAGAGATGCCCCTCTCTCGGTTCTGTGCTCTTAGCTGTTCCTCTCACGCACTGTGTGACCTGGGGCAAGCCCTGCAGGCCCCTGCCATGTATTTTCTCCTCTACAGAATGAGAGGGATGGACTTGATTTACTGGAATCCTTCCAGCCCCAGGATGCCAGTGTCGTACAGCAAATATCTATCTCATGCCTGTTCGTGGATTTCAATCATGAGCACGGCCAAAGAGAAGCCCCCTCAGCCTGGTGTTTGCTCCATTCCCAAAGCGTTTCCTTTCTCCGAACGTGCCATTTGCTGACTCTCATATTTTCAATACAGGGCCCATTGATGGCTCTGAAAAGGAATGTCCATTGCAGCTGCGGGGCCACTTGAGCCCTCCAAGCAACGCTCTCAAGCCCGCTCTGTCTGTGAGCTCTGTGTTTTCAGAGCCTGTTGTTACAGGGCTGTCTGGAATCCTCAACACCTGCATGTCAGCTTCCTGGGCCCTTCCCCTCCCCTCCTCCTCTCCCACCCTCTTCTCCCATTTGCATCTGAAATGCAGCTGCTGGGGTCCTACAGAGGGGAGCCCGGTGGACAGGACAGTGTCTTGTTTGGTCTCCCTCCCCTGAGTCAGACTGAATCTGAGCCTTCTCTGTGAGAGGTCTCTTGTTGCCTCTTCATTATGTTTAAATTAGCCTCATCTGCAGGAGAATTTTTTTTTAATAAAATAAAATAAAACCACCACAAAGGACCAAAGCAGATGACATCTGTTGTTTCAATGAAAGCTTTTTCTGTCCTGAATTAGACTAAAAAAAGAAGAAAAGAAAGGAAAAAAAGAATAGGGCTGGGCTTCATTTGTACCATTCCTCCCCCAAAAACATAACAAACAAAATGAGTGTCGCTGGGGGCAAGGGGGTGTGGAATGGGTAACAAGAACGAGAGAAGGAGAGGAAAGGAACCCTTCCCGCTTATTCAGCGGTTCTGCCATCTCACCACACCAGGAATATTCAGACACCATTCCCGTTAAGTGTGTTCAAATTTATATTCTCTCTGCACATTTTATGGGCAAAATATTGAACAACTCTTTAGCCGTTATCCCAGCCTTCCCCAGTCATCTCTTTTGATCGAATACCGCAGGTGCAGGTGGTACCTGGAATATAATTTGAGAAACAATGACCTACATGCCGATAACCTCCAAATCTTTATCTCCATCTTAGCTCTTGTGTACACACTAAAACCCCCCAACCCAGCTCCCAGGCTGAACTTCACCCCTTCTCTGCCAGCACCTGCTTCTTGCTCTGGGTTACTGTCTCACTAAACCTCACCCGGGCTGATTCCTGGGTATCCTCCTCCAACCTCCCTCCTCCTCCGGCACCCCACATCCAACCCCCTGCCGCTTCCTGCCCATGTTTCCCCTAAACATCTCTTGGTCCCTCCTCTTCTCTCCTCCGTTGTCACTGCCTGAATCCGAGCCACATGCCTCTCTTGCTTGACTTGTCTAGATAGGCGCCACCCAGCAGCCAGCATTGCTGATTAGGGTCACTCTCTGAGCAAAAACTTGGTTGGTCCTAGGATACAGTCTATACCGCTGAGCTTGGCTTCCCAGAATGTTCATGAGCAGGCCCCTGCCTATTTCTCTGACTCATCCTACCTACTACCCTCTACTCCAGCCCAAGCAAACGTCCTTCAGTCTCTACCTTGCTTCATGCTCTTTCACCGGGGGGGGGCCTTTGCATATGCTGGCTCCTCTACCTTTCTGACTCTCTGCATGTAGATTTCCTCTCCTCACTCTTCAAGTCTCAGTTTAAATGCCCCTCCTCCAGGAAGCCTCCCCTGACCACACCTCTGTCCTCCTCCCCCGCAACCACCTCCACCAGACTAGGTTCGTGCTTCTGCCATGTGTTCTCAGGGCACAGTGTGCTACCCTTCTCAGAGCCCTCACTCAATTCATCATTACTACTTACTTCATATTCTGTCTTCTCTGCTGAAAAGTCAACAATGTGGGCATCTCTTTTCATTTGCTCTAATACTGCCATGACACAAGTCTTTTTTTTTTTTTTTTTATGGCTGTGTTGGGTCTTCGTTTCTGTGCGAGGGCTTTCTCTAGTTGTGGCAAGTGGGGGCCACTCTTCGTCGCAGTGCGCGGACCTCTCACTATCGCGGCCCCTCCCGCTGCGGAGCGCAGGCTCAGCGGCCATGGCTCACGGACCCAGCCGCTCCACAGCATGTGGGATCTTCCCAGACCGGGGCACGAACCCGTGTCCCCTGCATTGGCAGGCGGACTCTCAACCACTGCGCCACCAGGGAAGCCCAACACACAAGTCTTTTAACTGATGAACTTCAAATGCTCCTGCTCCTTTGCTGAAAAGATCACTTTCAGCAAGAGGAAAAATAAAAATCATAGTTTTGAAATGGAATTCTTCCTCTGGAATTTTGGGTATATTTCAAAGTAGCACCATAAATCTGGACTAGGAAAGTTGTCTGCAGCTTCAATTTTATTTCCAGGCCCCGGTCCTGCACAGCCAAACTTTGGTACAAGTTCAAGACAAGGCTCCTTCATGTGCGAAATTAACCTGATAAACAGAGCTCCTCACCTCCATCTTGAAGTCCCGGAGACCATTTCCACCTGAAATTTTTCTTTTCAACCTTTCCCATAGTCCCTGAGGCTTGCCAGGCTCCTTCCACAGCACAGAACATGGCGGAGTAAGGGGAGGTTGGAAAAGAAAGGGAACCAGCTAGACGTGATTGCTGACCGAGTGCCGGGCACTCTTCAATGTCTTACGTAATCTCCCCTAACAGCTCCGTGAGGTGGATGCCGCCTTCCTCCATTTATCATATGGAAACTGTGGCACAGACAGGTGAGGTGACTGGTCACACTTCTGTAAATGGCAGAGCTGGCACGTGAACTCGGATCCACCCACCCAAATGGGCCAACTCTTTGATTCCAGGCTGTTGCTTTTCCTTCTCTTTTTTTAAGATTCTTTTGATGTGGACCATTTTTTTTAAATCTTTATTGAATTTGTTACAATATTGCTTCTGTTTTATGTTGTTTGGTTTTTTGGCCGCAAGGCATGTGGGATCTTAGCTCCCCGACTAGGGATCAAACCCACACCCCCTGCATTGGAAGGCGAAGTCTTAACCAATGGACTGCCAAGGAAGTCCCCAGGCTTGCACTTTTCAAGGAGGGGGAGTCCCAGAAGAGGAGTCTGGCACAGAACCAGAAGCTTTCTCCCAGCCTGAGAACCTTAGCAGAATTCTGCATAGTAGACATAGGAAAAAACAAAGGCAGAATGGGGAAAACCAAGTTCTATTGGAAAGCACACAGCATTGGAGAGAAAAAGCTGGAAACCAGGAAGTTCTCTCATCCCTTTGAAATGTCACCAGCCTAGTCTTGCCTCCCAGGCAGGTGTCATATGGTTCAAGGCAGACCCTTGGTCTTCTACAAGCATGTTGCCACATCCCTCATCCACTTAGCTTCTAGATGCTCAGGGACCCTACTGTTTGAAGGGAACTGATTTTTTTAAAGAACACTTCCTGATTGAGAACGCAGCTATTTTTCTCTAGGCCAACATAGCAAGCTTAGGATTCTATTTTGATGGTGGGATTTGCTAGTAGTTGGGTGGCATCTCTTTTTCTCTTCTGGTCATCTCACATTCTTTCTAGGATTTTCTCCCTTGGGAAGTAGAAATGGAGCATGTTTGCAAAGTCAGACAGTGGGATGGTTCTACAAAGACTGCTTTGTTCACTAGATTGCTAGTTATGAATGAGTGGGGAAGATTGAATTTGCTTACCATTAAAACCCCTCCGCATACTGGAATTCTAGAGGCTAAACTCTAGCGCACACACAGAGCTGAGATGGAAAATCCAATGTGAGGTCAATGCTCCGAACTGATTCATCTTCTAAACTCAAGCCATTTTCCCACTTTCTTGACCAACAGGTGGGCCAACATAATGATAGTCGCCTCCCTTCCGGGGTGGAAGGAATCACGTGCATTTGGAGCGGACAAAGAAGAGCAGGGAGAAGTGAACGTGGTTGATGAATAATCAGCTGATATTTATTGAGTATCAGACATCGTAAAAATACTATTACCTATGTGATTTAATTTACTCTTAAATCGTGCTGTTAGGTTGGTATTTTTAACTCCCATTTTATAGATAAATCAAAGTTCAGAGACATTCACTGGCTTTCCAGAAGGCATGTAGCTCCTTTGGAATCTTTATTCTCAACCTCTCTCCGGTTTCTGTATCCACCTTGGAAGAAATTTCAGGGCTCAAAAGAAAGCAGAGCCGTGGGTTCTGCAGAAACACACCTGGAACTCTTGTCTGTGGCATCCCCGGGCTGGAAAGGGACGAAGAGAAGGGAGGCCGAGCAGAAATTACACGGACTGGATTTGAAGCCTTTTGAGAAGAGACGGTGGGGGGGAACAGTGACATTTTGTACTTAGTATCTTCTCCCACATTTTTTGTGCACCTCTTTTCAAATCTCCAGGGTTATTTAGACAATGAGAAGCTCCTAAAGAATGAGGGAGCAAGTCGTGAACAGTTGGCTTACACATTCCCCATGATTTACGTGGCTCGTTAAAGGCAGAGACAATAACCCAAGGGGCGGAAGGAAAGGAGGGCCAGTCATGGAGTGGCTACCCTTGCCAGGCTCGGGATGAAGAATAGGGGTTGTGTCTAATCCCTGCCACATGAGCCAGTGAACTTCGAGCAGAGAGGGAAAAACAAAAAACAAAACGCTCAGTCTCACATTCCTTCCACGTCCAACCAATATCCTAACATCTCAAAGTTCAGTGCAAAACAAATATCAAAATGAATTCCATAGCTAGCCACAGAATAAAGATGACTATTCCCATTTTATGGCTAAGGAATTTTAAGTATTATGAAAGTCAATGGTTTGCCCATTCTTGCTTTCAATAAATATTAATTAAGCTCCTACGATAGGCCCAGAACTGGACACAGCGGCAAACAAAGCAGATATAAAGCCTATAGACTAGTGAGAAAACAGATAATAACATTAAAATTCAGCACAGAAATAAATATAAAATTACAAGTTATGATACAGTAATGAGAGGGGAATGCACAGGGAAACGTGAGGGAAGTCCTATCTAAAGAGGTGGCAATATGCTGTGAGCCAGGACAGGAACAGAGGGGCAAGCAGGCAGCAGGCACAGCCTGTGCAAAGGCCCTTAGGCTGGAAAGCAAGCAGCCTCAAGGGGGCCAGGGAAAAAGAAAAGGCCAGAGAGCAAGGCAGGGGGCATATTTTTTTTTTTATTGGGGTATAGTTGTTTTACAATGTTGTATTAGTTTCCATTGTATAGCAAAGTGGAGTTCGCCTGTGCTATACAGCAGGTTCTCATTAGTTATCTATTTTATACATATTAGTGTATATATGTCAATCCCAGTCTCCCAGTTCTTCCCACCCCCCACCCACACCGCTTTCCCCAGCAGGGGACATATTATGTAGGGCCTTCTAAGCTACGGCAAGAACTTTGAACTTTATTCTAAGTAGTGGAATGGAAACCCATTGAAAGATTTGAGACGGGGAAGAGACGTGATCTGATTAACTTTTTTTTTTTTTTTTTTTTTGCGATATGCGGGCCTCTCACTGTTGTGGCCTCTCCCGTTGCGGAGCACAGGCTCAGTGGCCATGGCTCACGGGCCCAGCCGCTCCCCGGCATGTGGGATCTTCCCGGACGGGGCACGAACCCGTGTCCCCTGCATCGGCAGGCGGACTCCCAACCACTGCGCCACCAGGGAAGCCCTGATTAACATATTTTTAAATTACCCCACTAATTGTGGAAAATGGAGTGGATGAGGATGGTAAAATATTGCTGAAGTCCCTGTAAAAAGCTGATGAATTGAGCCCGGGGAGACATAAATCCTGGTCCTTGGCCTAAGCCACAAAAGTCTTTATTAAAAAGCCATTATTCGTAACTTATAATTTTTTAAAATATATACCATTTTATTAAACAGAATCTTATTTTTTCAAAAATCTTATCAACTAGGATGAACTAAAGTTCTAGGGGTTGCTTCAGGGCAAGGCCATGTTCAGCTGGCTTTCCTGACCCCCTTTCTCTGCTTTCCAGGTTTTCCAAGAACAGGAGTTAAGAAGGGTAGTCATAATTGGGGAATAAGTAAATAGGTCATTTGCATCTGATTTTCCTACCCAACCTCAACGTCATTACACAGCAGCAGCAACAAATGTCAGTGGCAGGAAGTACACAACAAGAAGAATTAACCACAATTTTTTTTCATCCAAACGTACACACACACTGTCACACATACATACAGTTGGTTTGAAGTGGGGGGGGAGGGGAGGTAGCCAGTTTTCTCACATTTTTAACCAATAGAATCTCACATCAGTCATCAAAACAACAGGCTTTCAGGCAGTTGACCTTTTGTGTCAGCGGGTTTTGTGGGGGGAGGAGAGAGAAAAGAGAGAGAAAACTTGGGCTTTGCATCATTTGTTATCCTAATAGTTGAACACTGAATCAGTCTTCTGTTACAGACACATTAATTTGATGATGATACGGTCCATGGGTTATTCAGGCATATAAAGTACTCTTGCTTAATTGCAAAATTAACAATGAAATAGGATAAATCATTACCAAGCTAGAGGTTATTCCGGGACTTGTAGGTTTTTTCACCCCACTCAGTTCATTTTCTCCATCTAAAGTTGTTTTTGACACTTAGAAGGAAAAATCTGGTCTAAGGCAACAGTACATGGCACACCAGCATTCAGCCCTCAAGGCATTAGTGGGCTCACGTTCACTCAGAACAGGAACTGCTGGAAGATCCATCTCACAAGAGGTTCCAAGTCCCTCAGCCTCCAAAGTGTTCGTAACCATCTCAGATGCACAGCACTGCAGGAACTTATCCGTAGCCCCAAGAAATCCACCTTGAAATTTGAAGGCTGAGCTCTTGGTTTCCATTTTTATTACATCACTCCTTGCCTGTCACCTCGTTTCTTTTTAGGAGCAGCCTATTTTTCAGGTGCTGGACAGCCTTAGGTCAAATATCTACTATATTCCAAGCACTGTGTTAAGTGATGAAAATACAAAAACAAAGACCTGCTTCCAGATCTCAACAAGCTGTCCTTCTAGTTGGTCACAGGCTTCTCTTCCTTCTGTGACTCCATAAGAAATGTCTGGCTACTGCTTAGGGCCCATTGTCGTGCTGTAGCAAAGGCATGCAAAGACATAGAAAAGGAATTTAATCAGGGAACGCGTGGAGAGGAGGTACGATTCGAGTTGGCCTGAAACTGAATTAGGAGGAGCCGGTCATTTGGAGAAGGGGAGGAGAGGGCATTCACATCAGAGGGACCAGAATGAATCAAGGCAGGGAAGCTTGAGTGCACATGAGGTATGGGGTCATTACTGTGGTGGGGCAAGCAGCAGCCAGGTGATTTTCCTGTCTTGGGAGAAAGCTTTAGTGGCCAAACCTATCCTCCAAATCTGGGAGTGTTAAGCACTTACCCTATATAACAGAAGAAAGAATTCTTGATCAGAATTCAGGAGACCCATTATTCCTGTGTCTAACACACTGCATGAGCTTGGTCTGATTATTTCACCTGGCTGTGCCTCAGTTGGCTCATCTGCAAAATGGGGGATAAAGATCCCTTTCCCATCTACTTTGCAGGGTGCTTTTGAAGGTTAGGCGGGAAAGTAGATCTGAAAGTTTAACTTCAAAGCTTCCAGTCCTTTGTGATAAGAGTGTAAAACACTGATAGCAAATTGAAGAAATTATTAGTCTTTTTCTAGTGGGCATTGTCATGACGTGATTTCAGGGACCAGCAAGTCAACCAGTGACTGAAGTGAAGGGACCATGACTAAGACTTGTGTGGATTTTATATTTCATTCCACTTAAAAACATGTGTTCATCCAGTATTTTATTGATTTAACAGATGAATAAAACTGGCTCATAAAGAACATTCCAAGTGAAAAGTAGAACCGAGCATCTAAACTGCTTATTCTGTGCCTTTGCAAATGATCCTGACGGTCACTATACTAACAGGTTCAATCCCGGAGAATTTCTGAAAGCCACTGTTTAATGAAAAACAGGTACCACGTGATTCAGAAAATAAGAGTTTGAAATAGCCTCCAAGATCCCTTTCAGCCCCAATGCTTCTTAACCATCCTGCACATGGTGCTGCAGCCAGACCCCAGCACGTAGGACCATTTCTGAGCTGCCAGATGCCTGCATCTGGGTAATCCTGCGTGTGGCTCAAAGAGACTGGGGTTTATGTTATGGCTGTGAATGTAGACTATACACTCCCTAGAGACTCGGTGAGATGAAACAGGGACATTTCTAGAAGAGCTTTCCACTGCAACCCCAAGCAGTTTGGAGAAAACCAGGGAGTGAAAAAAGCAACTCATTACTGTCTTGAAGGGAAGATTTCCCAGTGTGTGACAGGTGAGATCACAAGATGATGGAAATAAGAAAATACCAAAACAGTTCACTCTTCTCCTGCACCTTACTTCTGAGGGGCTTAAAACATTTGATAGACACGGATGCCCCTTTTCATCATCTGCAAGTTGCTTCATCTTCCAAAACTGCAAAGCTTCCCCTTCCCTCCTTTTTAAGGAATATTGAGCAGATCAAGTGAGAATCGGTTTGAAAACAGCCATGTCTCTGGTGATCACTGCTTAGAGACAGACAGGCCTTGACATTTGTTCCATTCCTCCCAGACAGCAATGACATGACTGTGTTCCCCTGCTGTTACACGGAGAAGAAAAGACAGGTCCACACGGCAAGCCCAGAGGCCTAGCAGGAGGTGTCAGCTCTGCTGTGTGTCCTTGAGCAAAACAATTTACTTTTCTCACTTTGGATCTTTTTTCATCATTATCCTCAGATGGTAGACATGACCTCTAACATCCCTTCCAGTTCCGATACCTTGTAAAACTAGGACTCCTCTGATCATGCTGTACTAACTTAGTAAAGACCAAGAACCATGAAAAGGGAAAGCGTAGCCTTTGCCTCTTGTTTCCTCACTTCTAACATGAGGATAATAACACCTACTTTGTAGGGTGGCTGGAAAGATTAGATACAATAGACGTAAAGCTGCTAGCACAGTGCCTGGCACTCAGTAGGTGCCCCATCAATGGAAACTTTTAAATCAAAACCTAAAGATTTCCAGTTTCAGCCTCTGCGAGCCTGATCTTTGCAGTCCCGGGCAACTCTGTGGCTTGAGCATACGGCCCCTGAGTTGCTGCTCCCACTGTGGGTTCTAAGTCCGTTTTGGAGTCTTCTATTCCATCCAGAAGCCACATGGAGAGTCTGTGAATTTCTCTGTCCCTTTTGGCTGGAACCTCGTGCCTGTGAGTGTCTGTTAGCTCCAGGTGTCTGTGGGTGGGGCCTTTATGAAGACCAACCACTTGGTCCACTGTATTGAGCCCACAGAGGCTTCCTCCACCCCCTGTGACTAGGGGGGATGGAGTGCTGGGGAACTGGAGCCTGAAGCAGGGAGCGTGTGTCCTTCTGCGTCTGCTTTACCAAGCTGCGATCCTTTCAGGGTGATAAGCGCTGGAGAAGGGTAAGTCTTCATCACAACAGCGATGTCGATGCCCAATGCCGGCACCGTGCAGACTGAAAGCCGTAGTAATGTGTCTCACTGGCTCAGAGCCCCCCCATCCCCTGCAGAACCTGACCAAAAAAAAAAAAACAATCAGAAAATTCCACTTGCTTTTTCCTATTTAATGAGGTCGAACATTCTTAAGGAATGAAAAGCACAGCTCCCGCCTAGCTTTTAATTAGCTTCAGGAGCCCTTGTTTCAAACTAGCCTCATTCCCAAAGCTATTCTCTCTCTGCTCTGAATGAGATGGAAATTCAATTGCATTCTCCTTGTCAAGTCATAATAAGATGCTCCCTCCCCCTCAAGGTCACATGGGGAAAGACACTCAGGAGCCAGACAGACACTGCTCTTTTTGACCCAGCAGGACACCAGACCTTGAAAAGGGCAGTTTAAAGAATTCTAGTTTGACCGAACTTGGTGGTTGGTTGGTTGGTTTTTTTGGTTTTTTTGGGAAACTACTGTGTGAAATTGGGCTGTTACCTCCACATGTACAATGAAAAAAAAAATTTTTGGACTTTAGAGCCAAAGTGGCCGGGCTCAAATCCTGCCTCCTCGGCTGAGTGCCAGTGCAAGTTAACTAAACACTCGAAGCTTCTGTTCCCTCATTTGTGATGCAGAAATTGATGTCTACCTTGTAGGATGACTGGAGGGACCAAATGAGTAAACTGTAAGCCCCGGACATCATCAGGCCTCAGTAAACATTGTTACTCTTTCCGCTCATCTGTGAGACAGAGCGAATCACCCCCACTTCACCAATTTCACTGGGTTGAAACAGTGACGCAAAGGGATTATACGTATTCAGAGGCTATAGGAGCCTGGGTTTCGCAGTTGCAGGTCAAGGTTCCCATCCCAGTCCTGCTCCCTTCCCCCTGTGCCGCCTTGGGCAATTTCCAGAGCCTCGCACTTTCCTCACATTGAAAGTGGGGATATTATCGGTCGCCTCTCCATAGGATTACTGTAAGGGCTAACAGAGGTCGTGTCCAAAAAGCCCTTGCCTAGTGCCTGGCACATGGCAAGCGTGCAATAAATATTAGCTAATAACAGTGATGGCATCTGAGAGTGCGCTGTAAAGTTTAAAAATCCTCTAAGCCGGCCATCTCAAATCCTTTTGGGAAGCAATGTGCCACTGTTACCGGTGTTTATGTAAATGGAAGTGGTTATTATTTATGTAGGAGAACATTACTGAGTATGATTCAGGAAGAAGGAGAGAACAACACAGAGAAAGACAAATTTACGATGGGCTTCAAAGGGGAATGAGGAGGAAATAACTTCTCACCCAGCACAGTAGAAGCATCCCCGTATATTGGCTGCAAGTTGCCTGAGTGCAAAGATCACATCAATGGAGTCTTCTCTAAGGAAAGCAAAAAAAAAAAAGAAAAAAAGGAAAGGAAAGGAATGGAATGGAAAAGAAAGGGGAAGAAAACTTCATTCTATTTCCTCTAAAATTAATCCTCAGGCTGTATTTATCCAACAGAATCTTACTAAACACCCACCCCAGGGGAGATTCCCGGAGGCTGGTGGCTCTCCCCTCAGGGAATCTGAGGTCTAATGAGGATTTGAGGACAAGCACATAAATAACTAATTAAAGGTAGAAAGGGAAGTATCATGAGTCATTATCTTCATCATTATTAGAAGTCATTTTTATGGAATTCCCCATATTTAGTATATCATCCTTTTTTCCAAAAAAGAATTTTGAACGATTTATAACATTAAAGAAGATATACACTGAGGTATAAAAAGATAGAACTAGATATTTAGATTAAAACAAAAAGACACGGCAAAGGCTAATATAATTGTTAGATTAAGCATTAGATTCAACTCTGAGCTTCCTGGAAGTCAGGGCAAGATGGGAAACACATTATTATAATTTAATATTTCTCAAACGCTAACACTCTCTTAAGCGATATTCAGAAAACTAAGCAAGGCCTAATCCAGTAACCTTGCATTTTCTATTCATCAAACAAAAGCAAAAGGCATGCGTGACTGTGGAATTTTGAGACATTCAGGTAGCCAGTAACCATTATCAACCTGTAAGACCATTATTTTAGAAAAATCTGTATGACATTACACTATTTTGTTGTTGTTTATCATTTCTGTTGGGACTGTTTCTCAGCTAGAATGCAAGCTGTTTCACTTCTTGTGTTTTTAAGAAAAAAATAAATATACTTGAAAACACAGAGCAATCTTTGTATCATTATGCTAGACCTGCTAATCTTATTTTCAACAAGATTTCAGTGCCCAGAGGGCTTTGATCTGTCACAGGGCTCTCTTGGGTTAATTGCTGCTGTTCTCAAGTCATCCCCACACAGACAGGTAGGTGGGAGTGAGGAGAATTAGCCAATTGCACAGAAAAATCAAAGATGTTTGCTTGCAAGGGTACCTACTTCTGAGAATTACCATGAATTTTGCATGCCACTGACTAAGAAAGGAAGGAAGGAAGTGATGTCTTGAAGATCCTGGGCTGGGACGGGCTGCGGTGAAAAAGACCAGCTGTTATTCTTCTTCTGGCTGGTTTCTGGCCTGTTGTGATGTCCTTTATGAATCTAGAGAATTTGAACTTCAAAACCTGTTTTAAAAGGTGTCCTGCCTTCTTTTTTTAACGTAATCCTTAAAAGACTCATGAGTTTGATTAATGAGGAAGAATTTTTTTTAATAAAAAATGGAATAAAAGACAAGCAATCAGGAAGGGGAAGGGATGCTGCTCTAAGAGAAAGAAAAAGAGAATTGCAAGAGGAGGAGAAAGAAAAGAAGGGTCAGATGGCAGAGGCATCTGACCACTTCTCGGCTTAAGCCCTGCAGTGCCCTTGGAAAGGGGCACCCAGCCTTTGACCAGTTGAGAGAGAGCCCTGCTCGGGGAGGGGTCTGGGCCGGGAGCCCTGTGACACGTGCCGGCCAATCCACACATCTGTTTGATTTGGCTCTACTCACTGACCAGCTGCTGGCACTGAATCAGAAGGGGCAGGTGGGAGTGTTGGGGGAGGGGGAAGGGAGAGCGGATTACGCACAGTTGTTCCAGAAAGGGGCAAAGGGAGGAGGCTGGGAGGAATGAGGCTGAGAGGGGCCCGGAGGCAGGCAGGGGCAGGAAGCCCACAGCTGTTGTGGTGGGCATTGGAATTAGTCACCCTCTGCAGCAGGTGAAGGCACTGAGTCAGCAGCGCGGGATGTGATGTGGCCTCTGTAGACATCCAGGCCCTGGGCCAGGTTTGGGCGAAGTGTCAGGAGCGCTTTCTCACTGTCCCCTTTGACCCATCCACTGTCCCACTAGTAGTGAGCCTGTCCAGACTTCCAAACCAGCCACCATATTGCTTCCCTCTTTTTCCTACAAAATTAAACCTTTTGTTTTCTACCTCAGACAATTTTTTTTTTTTGTCTTTCCAAGCTCACGAAGACTTACTTTCTCTAAGCTCTTAAGATCCTCCCAACCATCTAGAGAGAAAGCTGGAAAGAATCAGCCTGCCCACTTTACAGAGGCCCCAGGAAGTGTAAGCAACATTCCTGAAGTCACCTGGCTCAGCCAGTGGAAGAACAATTTGGGCAAATGCTGACTCTTCCACCTCATCACCATTTGCTCTGCCAAAATTTGCTCTGGTCCACAACTTCTACCACGTGCCAAGAGGCTGAGTTGCTGCATGGTGAATGTACGGGGGAGAGCAATATTTTTACGTCATCCCAGTGTGAAGTCTTACCTAAGCACGAGTTCTTTGCTCACCATTTTCTCGACACCATGTGCTGGAAACCATGCTGGTTCTCTCAAGTAGTTCACCCTGTGGCCGATCCCTTTCTAGGTCTCTAGCCAGTGTCCATTACCCAAAGGGAAGCCATTCAAGTCACGTCTGCAGGTTTGAAAATCTCACACGTTCATCACTTTGCTACTGAAAAAGTTCTCTTCCCACTGCTGGCATCACATGTGACAAAAGAGGCAGGACACCACCACCTTGCAGCTGAGGTTGGTTCCTGGGTCTGCTCACTGTAACAGCAAGATCTGGTTACTTCAAGGACACTCTCAGTATCCAGAGGGTCAAAAATAGCACGATATGGAATTACAAATATTCAATCGAAAAGAATGACCGGGCTTCCCTGGTGGCGCAGTGGTTGAGAGTCCGCCTACCAATGAAGGGGACACAGATTCGAGCCCTGGTCCAGGAAGATCCGACATGCCGTGGAGCAACTAAGCCCATATGCCACAGCTACTGAGCCTGCGCTCTAGAGCCCGCAAGCCACAACTACTGAGCACGCGTGCTGCAACTATTGAAGCCCGCGCACCTAGAGCCCATGCTCTGCAACAAGAGAAGCCACTGCAATGAGAAGCCCGTGCACCACAACGAAGAGTAGACCCCCGATTGCCACAACTAGAGAAAGCCCACGTGCAGCAACGAAGACCCAACACAGCCAAACATTTTTTAAAAATTAAAAAAATTAAAATAAATTAAAAAAAGAAAGACCATTTTCTGTGGTTTGCCCTATTAGTATAGGTTTGGGTTCTGAAGAGTGCCTGAGGTTCAAATCCTCCCCATGACATTTATTAGCAGAGTAACCTTTCCTGTCTATGACTTAAAATGAGGATAGTAATAGAACCTACCTCATAGAGTGGTTGTCACAAATGAAAGTGCCCATGGCATGGTACGGCCTTTGGCCACTAGCACCCAAGAGTGAGAAGGGAGATTAGTCCCCCATAGACAGGACGTCCACGTCGCAGAGCCCCACCATCAATCTCCTATGGTCTTCCTTCCAATAATATCTGAATTTCCCACCTTGTGCCACTGCAATTAACACACACACAAATACTGAAAGTGAAGAGATATGATTAAACTCTCCTACTCAGGAAAGAAACTTCAGAACATAAGCAGATAAGAAATACCAGTAAAGTTAAACCTGATTTCTCAGCAACTTATTCCCACCTAGGCTTCCCTATCAAGCCAGCCCCACGTGGAGTCCCTGGAAGCCTTACAGGCTCTTCCCAGAACTGGGCCTTCTTGATCCTCCACCTGGAGGGTGGGCTTCTTCCCTCTCTCCTTCTGGATCTCACCCTTAGGCTTTCATTTCTCTCCAATTTCCAGACACTTTGTTGCATCCCTCTTCAATACCTAACTCACTGGATCTGCATCCCCACAGGGACCACACAGCTCCTCCCTCATCCAACCTCCATGCCTTACACCAGTGGTCCCCAACCTTTTTGGCATCAGGGACTGGTTTCGTGGAGGACAATTTTTCCACAGACCAGGCGGGGGTTGGGGAGGCAGGAATGGTTCAGGCGGTAATGTGGGTGATGGGGAGCGATGGGGAGCGGCAGATGGAGCTTCCCTTGTTCGCCCACCGCTCACCTCCTGCTGTGCGGCCTGGCTCCTAACAGGCCACAGCCCGGTGGTTGGGGACCCCGGCCTTACACAGTGCATAGCTGTACAATAGCCTCAGCTCTGTCTTTGAACTGTGTAGTGTCCTAAGTAATTTATTAATTAAATACACATTTGTATTTTCAAATTAGCTTCCATCAACTGTAGTACAGTTTTAAAGGACTGTAGACATCATCTTGGTATAAAACACAGGTACCCATAGTCATCCTATATAAGGTCCTTTTTCAGAAGTGCCAACGGTGACAAAGAGGACTCAGGGATGGATACTCTGGTCAGATGACATTCAGAGAGTTCCCAACTTAATAATTTTCAATCCCACTCCAAGGTTGAGGGCCTTTACTGTGACCCAGCAGCAAGTTCATCTCTCTCTGACCTGGCACCCTAGGTCCAATGACTCATCCCTGATACTGAGTCCCTGATTTCATAATCCACCAGTGCCCTCAGTCCTACAAAACTGTCGGCTGTCCCGGGAATCAGAGTCGGCCACCAGCAGCCATATATCCTGTCTGGCACATTTAGGAGCAGGCCTTATTCCTGGCCTCCCCTGTCCTGATGCTGTAGTGGAAACAAACTTCAGATTTGAATTCTCACTCCACCATGTCTCACATGACCAGCCATTTTATCTCCCTGGGCTTCAATTTTCTCATCTGTAAAATGGGAATAAAAATACCCTGGCGGAGATGCTGTGAGAATTAGTGACAATGCAGGGAAATTTGACTCACAGTATTGCTCAGTGAACAGTAGCTGTTTTTCTTTCTTTTGTTTTTTTCTAACATCTTCATTGGAGTATAATTGCTTTACAGTGGTGTGTTAGTTTCTGCTGTATAACAAAGTGAATCAGTTATACATATACATATGTTCCCATATCTCTTCCCTCTTGCGTCTCCCTCCCTCCCACCCTCCCTATCCCACCCCTCCAGGCGGTCACAAAGCACCAAGCCAATATCCCTGTGCCTTGCGGCTGCTTCCCACTAGCTATCTACCTTACGTTTGTTAGTGTATATATGTCCGTGACTCTCTCTCACTTCATCCCAGCTTACCCTTCCCCGTCCCCAGTAGCTGTTTCTCTTTGGATGACCATCTATTATGGCTGGCTTGGTGCTGACCACCTCCTGGCCTGTCATCTCCTGTCTGTGTTCATGTCCTGCTGGCCCTGCCCACACCCTTACCTACTTAACCGCCTCCTCTGGTCTCTGGGTTCCAGCTCCTCCTGCTCCTCTGGGCCAGTGCCGCTGTGCCTTGTTCTGACCGCTGGCGGGTGGTGTGCTGGGGTGGATCCCACCAGGGCACAAAGCTGATTCTTGACATCTCTTCCCAACTCCACAGTCAGTGACCATGTTGGTAGCTTGAGGTTGGCTCTGGTGAGACTATCTACACAGCCGAAATCAGCCAACACTCCAGTAGGGCTGTCTCCCCTGAGAGTCTCTTGTTCACCAGCTACAGGCACGCTGGTGAGGAACCTTCGTTCTTTCTGTACCTTCTCTGGGCCTGGTCATCTGACCTGAACACCCAGGTGTAATCCTTGTACGGGAAGGCATCAGAAGCTTTCCTACGCAGACAAACTGGCCTTGAGTTTCAGTGAGAATGCAGCTAAGCCCATGCCAAAGTCTGCAGGACAACTTTCAGCTTAAGAGTGGAAACACGACACCAGGAAACAAAAAAGTCTAACGAATATACATTAACCTCAGGATTAACCCCACGGCTAATGAGATCTGCTCAGCACAGCCAAAGCATTCTCTTCCTACCTGAGTCCCTTCAGGTGAGGCAGGCCCCCGGAGCCAGAGCTGAGGCCTTCACCTGAACTCTGTAATGGAAATCTTCCAGGCCCTCCAGGACCGTGCCCTTCACACGACCCCATGAATGCGTCTAGCTTGGAAACACTGATGTCTCTTACCAAATAGAGTGTGGAAGAAGATAAATTTTTCACAGGGGTCAAAAGAAACACCACCTGAGTTTGCTAAGGCCTTAGCATTCTGAGGGCTCAGATCCTGTTCCAGTCTGCGTACCTCAGAGGCCCGAGAAAGTGCCCTGCCCCTCGGTGGTGTTCGATTCAGATCGGCTGTACCGAGGGCCACGTCTGGAGTGTGTAATGGTTACTTAGTGCCGGGCACACTTAACCTTTATATCCCCTTGAAGAAAGAATCATTAAGCAAATAAAACAGGTGGGTGAGCATGTGTGTTGTGGGGTGGAGGGAGGGATAGTTTTCTTTGTGAGGGAAGTGTGTTCTCATGGATTTTAGAGGGCAAACCATCACCTGCTGTAGTGGAATCCTATCTATCTTTGGTGACTATCGCAGGTCTCCTTTGAGCAGTTATTTTGTTCCTGCTTGTACTTGAACAGATTCCCACAGCCCACATAGGAACACACCCAACCCATCTGCCCGTTAAACCTAAAATCCTCTTTCCTCCCTATGGGAGCCATAAATTCTACCCATTTTCCTCTCTTCACGATTCCAGACCACCTAGAGAACTCAAAGCATCACTCAGGACCCCACTTCCTCCTGAGTACCCTCCCCTTGACTTGCTGCCTCTAAACTAGGCACACGGCCACGTATTCTTTCCAACACTTTTAATGATAAACTTCACAGGCACACCGGCAGAGAGAGACAAACATAGAGAAGGGCCACAATTTCATAATTCTCTCCTACGTTATCCTCACCCAGTCTCTGGACCACACTGAAGTGTAAACCATGAGCCCACGATTCTAAGAACTCTTCTTCGTCTCCTTATCCTGCCCTCTTGCCTCCCGGAGACATCTCCAAGGCCGTCAGATGACTACTCCTGTCTTCTAGTGATGGCAGATGTCATGACCTTGGTGGGGCACCTCACAGCCTACAGATCTCTTTGTGTCTGTTACTCGGGTGAGCCTCAGCCTCCCTGGGACCTAGGTCATGGCGTGACTGCCACCGTTTTCACGGGCCAGTGCGATAGTGCAGACGGCTGGCCTGGTAGATGCCTGGTCAGAGACCCCTACAGCTCTCCACAGCACACGCCCATTTTGCCTTACCAAGGAAAGACAGGGATTGTGCCCTAATTATATGTGACCTTTAGAAAGAATCTGATTCGAAAGATCTTTATCAAGGAAAGGATCTCCAATTGTTTTTTTGTTTTTTGTGGGGTTTTTTGCATTACGCGGGCCTCTCACTATTGTGGCCTCTCCCGTTGCGGAGCACAGGCTCCGGACGCGCAGGCTCAGCGGCCATGGCTCACGGGCCCAGCCGCTCCGCGGCATATGGGATCTTCCCGGACCAGGGCACGAACCCGTGTCCCCTGCATCGGCAGGCGGACTCTCAACCACTGCGCCACCAGGGAAGCCCTCCAATTGTTTTTTAACTTCATTTTATGAGGGCAATCCACACACGCTTTGTATTTTCCACCCCAGTGGCAACAGCTTCTTGGCTCATGACCTTCCTTCCACTGTGACACAGTAAAGTCAGGGGATCTCAGGACATCCAAATGACCTCTTGCTGTCCTTCCAAGATCCGGATTCGAGCCCAATCGGGATCAAGATGAAAAATTGCCATGATTCCCCTACTGGCTTTTTAGTTTTTGCTTTATCTTTCCACGTGTTCTCTTCCTACCTTCCTCCCAAATGACCAAAGGCACAAGTACTCCAGACCACAAAACTTAAGACTCCCTTAACTTCTCTCTCTACTTTCCAGTCCAAGTTAACTCAGAATCAGTTACTTTCTTCAGACACAGAATGCCTGCTCTCTAATCCATGTAGTAATAACACAGAATTTGTTTTAGAATATTTATCAATTTAAACTTTTCACAAACTCTTAGTGTTCTTTAGAATTAGATGACTTTTTTTTCCATATAAGCCAGATATCTCCAAGGCCTTCAGCATGTTGACATCAGATTACAGCATGGAGAGGGCCAGGGGGCTGCTCCATGCAAAGCTTAAGAGGTCATCTTATTAATCAATTGGATAGGGCTTCCCTGGTGGCGCAGTGGTTAAGAACCCGCCTGCCAATGCAGGGGACACAGGTTTGATCCCTGGTCTGGGAAGATCCCACATGCCGTGGAGCAACTAAGCCCATGCGCCACAACTACTGAGCCTGCTCTCTAGAGCCCGCGAGCCACAACTACTGAAGCCCACATGCTCTAGGTCCTCCTGCAACTACAGGGCCCGCGTGCCACAACTACTGAGACTGTGTGCTGCAACTACTGAAGCCTGCGCACCTAGAGCCCATGCTCCGCAACGAGAGGCCACCGCAATGAGAAACCCGCGCACCACAATGAAAGAGTAGCCCCCACTCGCCACAACCAGAGAAAGCCTGTGTGCAGCAATGAAGACCCAATGCAGCCAAAAATAAATAAATAAAATAAATTTATTTTAAAAAATCAATTGGATAGAAGATTAATGTATTCACTCAACACACACGTACTAATCACTTAACCTGAACTCCTGTACTGCTTGAGATCCAGTAACATGTACTTGTTACAAGTGTATTATTCACGTCTTCCAATTAGACCGTGGGGTCCTTCAGAAGACTCTGGTCTCAGCTTGACGCTCCCTGTCTTATGACACTGGGTGACTCACCTCACTTCTCTGGGCCTCAGTTTCCCCATTGTGGCAGGTGGGTAAACAGAGCATTCTAAGTCCACCGATTCACCTTCTTCTCATTCAATTCAGCAAATATGGGTTAAGTACAGAACATAAGAGCTACTAGAAGAGCTCAAAGGAGGAGGGATCAAGTACTATTTAAAAGAAATCATGTCATTGTTGAAGCTGGGTGATGGGTACATAGAATTTCACCGTACAGCTCTGTCCACTTATGTGCATATTGGAAAATACCCTTACTAAAAAGAATAAAAACAAAGAGAAGGAAAGTTAGCAGGCTTCACATAGCAGGTAGCTGCTGAGCAGGATGGAAGCATGGGTAGGATTTCAATGAGCCGACACTGGGTCAGGGACCATTCCAGGCAGGGCACACCATGAGCCAAAACAATGAGACTGGAAAATACAAGGTGTTCACAAAGGACTGGCAGTAGTCATGTGTGGCCACAGCTCAGGATATGAGAAGGAAGAGGAGGGAGCTGAGCTGGAAAAGTATCGTGGGGTCAGAGCCAAAGGGTCTAGAGAGGCATGGTGCTAAACTCTGTTGCAAGGGAGGTAACTTCAGTGGTTAAGCTCAAGTTGGCTCTACCCCTTGTCAGTCTGTCTGGTGCCGGCCTGGGAGAAGGGTCTGTGGCAGAACTGACAGAGGAGGATGCTGGCAGCACCACTAGGCTTGTTTCTTCACCAGGAAACAAGGTTTCCTGTAACTCAGACCCATGAATCAGCATTTCCTCTGTCAATAATACACAGCAAGAAATGCAACAGCACAGGGCTTGGGGCAATGGAAGAAAGGAAGGAATATTCCATGACACGGTTGAGCTCTGTTCTCCTTTCCTCTCAGGAAACATTCCTGATAAGCTCCCAAATAACACTCAGGTTTCATAAGATAAGTTCCTCAGACAGCCTCACGGTATCGCGTAGAGATTAAGTCCTACAGAATACCCAGCTCTCTTATATTATGCGTTTCTATCACCATTAGGATAAGGAAGATCACATTCTGAATCCTTTCATTATGTGATAACTAAACATTAATATAACAGTGTTTTATCCCTGCAGAGGTTCGAGTGTATGTGTGATTTACCTTTTAGTTTTTACACACCGCTGTCCAATATTTTATTTGATTCTCATGATAATCCTGTAAGGTACAAAGGGAACATTATACCTATTTCACAAGGGCAGACACCGAGGCGGGGAGATGAAATGCTTCTGCCCCATCAGATCTGTTTTAAAGACACCAGAACTGACATCAACTCTTCAAACTCCAGTCCAAGTTTCTTTTCAAGGTCACAGACTTTTAATCAATCTATCAATACATACATACTTAAACTAGATTTATTTTAAATATATTTTAAAGTATTAAATTAATTAATGATATATTTCATTTAAATTACATATTATATACACATGTCTTCCTAGCACGAGAAAGAATTTTATTCTCTCCCTTATTCCCATCTTTCATTGGTCAAATATTTATGGACTGCCTACTCTATACCACACTCTGTTCTAGGCACATTCAATAGTGAACAAAATGGGCAAAAGCCCTGCCTTCCTAAAGCTTCCATTCTAGTTGAGGCACTGCGACAGTGACTGAGATAAAAGTAAAATACAGAGTACATAAGAGAGTTATACATGCGTTGAAGAATAAAAATGTAGAAGGTAAGAAGTGTTGAGGGGTGTGATACAATTTTACACAGACTGTTCAGGGACCATCGCCTTGAAATGTTGTGTTTAAGTCAAGACCTGAGGAGGTGAACAGATGAGCCATGGGGATATATGGAGTGGGGGGGGGGGGGGGCAGCAAAAAAAAAAAAAAAAAAACATTAAGTGCCAACACTCTGAAGCGGTACCTTCCTGGCACGTGCAAGGAACAGTGAAGAGTCAGGTGTGGCTGGATTGGACGGACAAGAGCCACACCTTGTGGGGGAAGCTGGGGAGAGTGGAGTTTGTGGATACATCATGGAGGCCATGAGAAAGACTTGCCATTGACCTGGAGAATCTGCTATCATTTTACTCAACGCCAAAACCAAACCAACCACACAAAGAAGACAAAACTAAAATAAAACTAGGCAAAGAAGTAAAATGCAGAATAAAACAATAAGAACAACAACAAAAGCATGTAAAGGGGATTAAAGTTAGGTAAGGAAGAGAGGGAAAGAAAAAGTGAGAGGCAAGAGGAAAGAAAGAGAAAGGGGAAAAAGACCATATCCTGGGCTTCCCTGGTGGTGCAGTGGTTGAGAATCTGCCTGCTAATGCAGGGGACACGGGTTCGAGCCCTGGTCTGGGAAGATCCCACATGCCACGGAGCAACTGGGCCCGTGCGTCACAACTACTGAGCCTGCGCGTCCGCAGCCTGTGCTCAGCAACGAGAGAGGCTGTGACAGTGAGAGGCCCGCGCACCGCGATGAAGAGCGGCCCCTGCTTGCCACAACGAGAGAAAGCCCTCGCACAGAAACGAAGACCCAACACAGCCAAAAAATAAATAAAATAAATTAAAAGCAGGCTCAACATTAAAAAAAATTTAAAAGACCATATCCTGTTCACTTGTTATGCCTCCCTCCCCCCGCCCCATCTCTCTCTCCCTCTCTCTTTCTCTCAGATCTGGAATCTTGGTCCAGGCTGCAAAAACTGCCCTGACCTCTTCCTGAGGGAGCCGTGCAGCAGCAAAGTCCGGCAGAGGAGCGATGTATTACCACAAGCCTGGGCCCGGCCCCCAGACGCCCGTCAGTTCCAGTTGATCTGGGCCGCTGGGACTCATCAGGCCCCCTTGTGCTCAGGCTGCAAGCTGAAAGCAGTACAACTCCCCCTGAGCCTTCTTCCCTCAGGCCCTCCCAGGGCAGTCACCCTCCGAGTAGAGCCGCCCCCTGCAAGCAACTGGGATAGAACATCCAAGCTATGAGCTCAGCCCTGCAAAAGCTCCCTCCCTAACTCAGGAGTCCATAACAACCTTGCTTTTTTTTTTTTTTAACATCTTTATTGGACTATAATTGCTTTACAATGGTGTGTTAGTTTCTGCTTTATAACAAAGTGAATCAGCTATGCGTATACATACATTCCCATATCTCCTCCCTCTGGCGTCTCCCTCCCACCCTCCCTATCCCACCCCTCTAGGTGATCACAAAGCACCGAGCTGATCTCTCTGTGCCAGGCGGCTGCTTCCCACCAGCTATCTATTTTACATTTGAACACCCTTGCTTTTGACCCTTACTCATCCTTGAGGGTGGAGTGCGTGTGTGGGAGCAGACATGGGTGTGAAGGAGAGGGGAGAGGAGGACCTCCCAACCACTCCAGAAGCCAGCATTCTCTCACTTTTTGCTCTTTTTCTTTATTAATCCAATGGGCTTACCAGGCAAGCTCATATTCAGCTCGTGCCCATACTGCCTCCACTCCCACCTCTTTACTGGCTTGGAGAGTTTTAGAAAATTTCTTTATGTGACTTCTCCAACCTTGGATACTGGGACCAATGTGAGGCCAGTTTGGTCCCTCAAAGGCTCTTATGAATGAATGTCCCTTTGATTTGCCTCCAGAAGTCATTGAAGTAAATGTGAACAGGACAATACTCCAAGGCAACAATGGACACTAGGTGGAGAATCCCTCGCGGTTCTTTACCAAGTAAGTGAGAAGACAAGAGAGAGGCTGGGGCTTCCCTGGTGGCACAGTGGTTGAGGGTCCGCCTGCCGATGCAGGGGACACGGACGGGTTCATGCCCCGGTCTGGGAAGATCCCACATGCCGCGGAGCGGCTGGGCCCGTGAACCATGGCCGCTGAGCCTGCGCGTCCGGAGCCTGCGCTCCGCAACGGGAGAGGCCACAACAGTGGAGGGCCCCCCGCCGCCCAAAAAAAAAAAAAAAAAAAGAGAGGCTAAACAACCAGTCATGTGAACAACCCCAGTTCATCCCCCCCCGCCCCCCACCACCACCACTATCAGCATCCTAGTTTGGGTCTCCTCTGAACTATCCTTTTAATTAAACTTTTTATGCTTAGGTACTTATAGATTCATATGTAGTTATAAGAAATAATACAGAGAGAGCCTGGGCACCTTTTACCCTCAATGTTAACATCTTGCAAAACTATAGTACAGCGTCACAATCAATATATTGATGTTAATAAGTCAAGATGGAGAAGATTTCCATCACCGCAAAATGTCTCGTGTTGCCCATTTATAGACAAACCCAATACCCTCTCACTCCCAACCCCCCACCCCTTAATCCCTGGTAACCAGCATTCTATTCTCCATTTCTAAAATCTTGTCAATTAGGAATGGAATCACACCATATGTAACCTTTTGGAATTCGCTTTTTCCTATCGGGATAATTTCTATCAGGCGATTCATCCAGGTTGTGTGCATCGAGCTAATTCCTTTTCATTATTGAGTAGTATCTCATGTATGAATGTACCACAGTTTATGCTCCCATTGAAAGACATTTGTTTCCAATTTACAGCAGTTGTGAACTTTTGCTATAAACACTCACGTACAGGATTTTGTGTGAGCATAAGTCTTCTCTCTGGGATAAATGCTCAGGAGTGCGACTGCTGGGTTGCATGGTGTTGCATGTTTACTTCTTTTTTTAAGACACTGCCCAACTATTTTCCAGAGAGATGAGATCATTTTACATTCCCATGAAACCAGTTTCTCTGCATACTTCCTAGCACTTCGTGTTGTTGCTATTTTTTGTTATTTCAGCCACTCTTGATAGGTGTACAGTGGTATCTCATGTGTTTTTAATTTGCATTTCCTTGATCTGTAATGATGTTGAATTATTTTTCTATGTGTTCAGTTGTCATCTTTGGTAAAATGTCTCTTCATATCTTTTGTTGATTTCAAATTAGGTTGTTTGTTTGTTTGTTTGTTTTTCGGTACACGGGCCTCTCACTGTTGTGGCCTCTCCCATTGCGGAGCACAGGCTCCGGACGCGCAGGCTCAGCGGCCATGGCTCACGGGCCCAGCTGCTCCGCTCCGCGGCATGTGGGATCTTCCCAGACCGGGGTACGAACCCGCGTCCCCTGCATCGGCAGGAGGACTCTCAACCACTGTGCCACCAGGGAAGCCCAGGTTGTTTGTTTTTTAATTGTTGAATTTTGAGATATCTCTATATATTCTAGATATTAGTTCTTTAACAGATATGTGATTTGCAAATATTTTCTTCCCAGCTGGTTGCTTGTCTTTTTTTTGGTTGCTTGTCTTTTAATCTTACTGACTACCAAATGCTTTTTCTGCATTGAGTGATATGATCATTTGGTTTTTCTTCTTTAGGTAATTAATATGGTGGATTAATATTAACTGATTATTTAATACTGAACCAGACTTGCATCTCTGGACCCTACTTGGTCATGGTGCATAATTCTTTTCATAATTGATAAATTCTAATTTATATTTTTTTCTATTTTGTTCCATTCTGGGTTTTTTCCTTTTTTTTTTTTTAAGATTTTACTTCTATATTCATGAGGGATATTAGTCTGTAGTTTTCTTTATTTGTACTGTGTTTGTCATTTTAGTATCAGGATGATACTATCTTTATAAAATGAATTGTAGACTGTTTTCTCCTCTTCTATTTTCTAGCAGATGTGTAAAATTGCTGTTAACTCTTCTTTAAATGTTGCAAAGAATTCTTCAGTGAAACCATCTGGAACTGGAGATTTTGTTATCGAAAGTTTTTTAAATTATGAGTACAATTTCTGTATAATTATAAGACTATTCAAATTGTCTATATTGTGTTGGGTAAACTGTGGTAGTTTTAGAGGAACTGGTTTGTTTCATCCAAGTTGTCAAATTTTTGTATGTAGAGTTATTGCATCTGCCTGGTGTTTAGACTCTTCTCTATATGACGCTAACCCATCTCTTCAATCTCTTACTCTTCCCTTCCATAGGCCACACGAACCTCAGTGAATTGGGATCGCAGTAATTTGGATTCTTCTCTGGGATTCCTTGCACACTCTGTGCTTTCTCACTGCCTCACCTGGCTATTGTCATTCTCTACACCTGGAATACCCCACAACTTCAAAATAATTTTTCTTCTCATTCTAGGGCCACTCAAAAACTGCAACCTATCTTTCCTATTTCCCTTGGAACTCTTATGACCTATACTGTCTGTGGTAGTTCTGTGGTGTGAAATTGTATAGAAGTTATTTATGAACATGAACTTATGTCCCTTTACTATACTGTGAAGGATGAAACCCTGTATGATTCCTCTTGGCTTCCTCCATAGGCCCCGGCACAGGGCATGGCACAAAATACATGCACAAAAGGCATCTAAACAATTAACTCATATGGGTCCTCACATGACAGTTCATCCAAGGAGTCTCTTTGACTTCCCTTCTTAAGATATTTAGGGAGCTATTTTTCAGGACCTGCTCTTGAAACTGGGATTGATTTAGCATCTGAAAAGAGCTGGTTCCTTGAGTAATTGGAGGGAAAGCATCACTATCGCCACCGATCCCGATCTCAAGGGGAAGACTGGTTTTCAGAGCCTAAAGACTATCTCACAAAAATATAGGTTCACTGTGAAGAGACAGGACACAACCAGGGATTTGGAAATCTACCAGTTTATAGAAGAACATCTTCTCCCATCATCCAAATTAGTAGTTCAAATTCTCCTTAGCAGCACCATACTAAATGGAGATGTGTTAAGGAAGCAGGATGGAAAAGTGATCTCCATCTATTCCTAGCTCAGCAGGCATCCGTATCCAACAACATCTTTGACATTGACTTTGCATCAAGAGGCCCAGGCTGGGAATGAATATTCTCCAGGGAATCCTCCCGCCATCCCAAAATAGGAGAAGGTGAGGTAGCTGGGCAGGGAGCCAGAGACAAAGTAGGGAAAAGGGGAAACATTTGCCGCTCCTGTTACTGTCAAGAACCACTTCTTGGTGATTCCATTGTCCATCTCCTAGTCTGAACCTCTTTGCCTCCCACCATATCTGCTACTGTATCCTTTATATGGTCTCCCACCGTGTGCGTTTACCTGCACCAGTTCATCCTAAACACAAGCACCAAAAAGATCTCTCTATAACTTAAGTCTGATTATACCATTTATATTTTCAAAGAAACCTTCATACATTCCCTATTGCACAGGAATAATGTTGACGTGTCTTCACCAGGCATTTAAGGCCCTCTTCATGTTATAACTTCACCTCCCACAATGCCTGTTACACACCAGTGGGCAAAAGCAGAATGGAAATAATCTAGAATTAGATCTGAGTTCAAATCTAGCTCAGTTTTGTAACAACTTCGTGATCTTGGGTAACTTATTTAACCTTGATGAGCTTCACTTTCTTACAAAATACTGTTTAAAGAATAATAATTCAAAATGTTGTTGTGAGAAATAAATGAGGTCATGAGTTTAAAGTACATAGCACCTAATAGGTACTCGATAAACAGTAATTATTTTTACTATGCTGAAGCACACCAAGCAACTTCTCTATTCGGTTACACCCCTGAGTCTTTTCTTAGGCCTACTGGCCCTGGCAAGGTTATCAAGTGCCCTTGCATAAGGAGTGGGAGAAGGGACTAGGTGAGGGTGATGGGTAGGGGTGAGGGAGCATCCTGATAAGGTATGCTGCCCATTGTTAGAAAGAAACAACGAACAGAGCAGGTCCAGAAATGCAGAAGGGCAGCAGGATCCAGCAGTTTCAGCATCTGATTTTCTTCCCTGAACATCAGAATAAGCCCAGGCTTGCCTTTCCACAGCTGATGAGGACACCTCTCCCATGTCTTCATGCAAGAATTGTTTGTGTTTCTTTGATAGAGACTTATTCAAATGCTATGTCCAACCCAGTGGAGAGGCTGGGGTGGGCAACTCAGCCTGGGGTTTAAATCTGAAGCCTATTCACTATGGCTTGTAGACCTATCACACTCGTTATGTATGTGTGCTCTTATAAGGGGCTCAAGGAAATAGTGTCAAGAGACCCACTTCATAAGTACGTTTATTATCTCTGCTGTTCAAGCCACACAAAATAAATGTCTGGCGTTTCCAGAAATTGCTATCAATTCAGCAGCAGATTTTACAAGGCCAATCAATAACAGTTTTCTCCATACCCGCTTCCCCCAGTGTATATTTATTTGTGTTCAAGCTTTCTCTTCCTCCTGTGCTTTCTAGTGCTTGTAATTGGTCCAGAATAAATAGATGATTTCATCTTTTTCCAGGAAAAAAAGAAGGGAGGGATTTTAAAAAAACTCTACTATTAAAAAATCTCCTTTTTCTATTCAAAAATAAAGCTGTGTGCATATAACTGTTTGTATATGAGAGAGAGAGAGAGAGAGAGATTGCATTCAAGCCTGCCTGCTAGGGTGAGACCCTAAAAACATAAGCCACAATTTATAACCTCTTTTCCCTGCACCTAAGCCATGCTGTAATAGGAAATTAGGGACTCAGAAAGCCACATAGACCCTTCTAGTCATGAATTCTTCTATCATGATGTCTTTATATCTTATAGTGTCACTAACTGTATCAGAGGCTCAGATCAGGCTAGAAGTTCAAAGTTCACCCATCCATCCTCCTCTTCTTATAGGTTAAAGCACAGAGAAAGTAGGTCTAAACTCAGGTCTCTTTCTTCAGAATGTGACCTTATTTGGAGATAAGGTCTTTATAGAGGTCACCAAGTGAAAATGAGATCATTAGGGTGGTCCCTAATCCAAAATGACTGTTGTCTCTATAAAAAGGAGAAATTTGGATACTGAGAGACACACACACAGGCAGAACGCCAGATGATGATGGAGGCAGAAATCAAGAAGATACTACTTCAAGCCAAGGAACACCAAGGATGCCAGCAAATCACCAGAGGCTAGGAGAGAAGCATGGAACAGATCCTGCCTCATAGCCCTCAGAAAGAACACCTTGATCTCAGACTTCTAGCCTCCAGAACTATGAAACAACAAATTTCTGTTGTTTAAGCTACCCAGTTTGTGGTTTTGTTTTGATGGCCCTGGCAAACTCATACACTCCTCTTCCTCAACAGCGATTGTTCAGAAGGCCCAGGACTACCGAATCCAGAGCAGAAAGTCAGAAAAATATTAGAACTATATATTAGAACTATATAGAGGCTCTTGATAACCCTAATCCAAATAAATAAAGCATCAGGAAAGAGGGCAAGGATGCACATGGAGAAAACATATCCCCAGCTTCTCAGACCAGACAAACTTTCTGCATCTGTGGTAAAGCTAAGTCATGCTACAGCTTATTCTATGATGGGATAAAGTTCACATGATTTTTCTTCAAGGTAGAATATAAAAGTAAAGAAAACTCAGGAGCAAAAACTAGTGCTATAGGTTCGCAAGACCTACTTCACTTATCTCTTCCTAGGGACACAGGAAGACTGTATTTCCCACTCTCCTTTGCAACTACAATGGACCATGTGACTAGTTCTGACCAATGGACAATAAGTAGAAGTGACATAAGTAAAAGAATAGAAAAATGTATGTAAGTCTTCCATGCTTTCTCTTCCCTTGCCATGGAGACCCTAGAAGTCATATGTTAAGCGAGGTGTGATGCAAAATTAAACTAGATTAAATCCTTAAGTCACTGACTGAAACAGAGCTCCAGCCTTCAATGAAGCTTCTGTGAGAAAGAAATAGATGTTTTTGAGATTTGGGGAAAGTAATCTAACCTGTCACTTTGGCCTAACTCAGCTGATATTGGCCCTCACCTTTGCAATCAGTATTTTTTGTTTTTTCTTTTTTGCGGTACGCGGGCCTCTCACTGTTGTGGCCTCTCCCGTTGCAGAGCACAGGCTCCAGACGTGCAGGCTCAGCGGCCATGGCTCACGGGCCCAGTCGCTCCACGGGATGTGGGATCTTCCCATACCAGGACACGAACCCGCATCCCCTGCATCGGCAGGCGGACTCTCAACCACTGCGCCACCAGGGAAGCCCTGCAATCATATTTGACTAGCATATTATTCAAAAAAGAATAAGCCTTTTGAAAATTATGAACTTGAAATTTCTCACATTCCTTGTTGCTTAGTAAACAGCCTGCGGTAGAACCACCCATCCCAACAATGTCCATGTGATCCCCTCCAAAAACACAGACCCTGGGTCCCAGAATACAGGAAACTCCTTTTCAGCATCCCTGCCTACTCCTCCAGCAGGAGCTTGGACGCTTACAGGAAAAGGGGCATTTCCTACCGCACAAGGCAGCCACTCTTGGCACAGTTCTGGTTGTTAGAAATGTATTCCTTAAGAAATCTATAATCATACTCTCTGTTTCCACCTATTGACCTTAGTTCTACCCTCTAGAGTTCTGGAATAACAAAGAACAAGTCCATACTTCTCCCAAACTTCTGTCCACCAGGCTGATGTTTTAATCAAAGCAGATTTCTTTCCAGAAGCCTTGTTAATCAAGCTATCACTAATAAGCCAAATCCCAACAGAATGTAAACCAAAGTACTGTCCCAATTATTTTGTTGTGTTAGGATTTTATGATATCAAAAAATATTTCAAATACATGGAATTCCACCTGGGGCCTAACATTCTTTCAGTTACAGAAAGATTCGCATTGTAGCAAGATTTGTTTTATGGGGATTTAACCTGCCTATCGTTCTGCTGAGTGCCTAAGTAGGAATGTGGGAAATAGTTTTCTATCACCATAAGCTCAGAAAAAATGTCAGTGAAAGGCAGGCAAGTAGATTATGATTGCATCGACAGCTCTTTTCCTAAGCTAATATGTTAGCCTATTGTCTAGCCTAGTTATTATGTCTAGCCTAGTCCTGACTGCTGTCCCCCGTAGGGTCTTGTAAGCACATTGCCAAGGAGTTTGTTGAATCTGGCAAGTTTATACACTGGGCTTGTTTGACTTCCCATTTCTAAGAATGATCATTAGGTATTTTAACAATATGTAAGTATGCTTAGAACACCTAATGGGGCATTAGGTGTGTAAATAAGTGATTCAGTTGAGAACTGTAGTGTTAACACAGACAAAAATCCACTCTCCTTTTTAGTAATAATGGATTCCCTTCATGTTTTAAGTGGAAAATTTTAAACGTGCATAGACAGGTGAGATATCTCAGTTCTGTAATTCATGTTTGATCATCAGGACTCCTATAAGAGAGATAATACACATTTTTTCTTGAAGGACTAAAGGACTAAATCAACATGAGGCCTAAAAAACCACAGGAGAAAATGGAAACTTAATAGTAAACAATTTTTTTTTTACATTTCAGATTAGAATATCTAGTATTGGCTTGGCTGGGGGAACACTTTTATATACTCCTTGTGGGAGCATAAATTGAGACAATCGTTCTGAAAGGTAATTTGGCAAATATATCAAAAGCTTTTAAAGTGTGTATACCCTTTGACCCAGACCCAATGTTTTCACTTCTAGGAATTTACTGTAAGGAAATAATAATGGGTATATGCAAAGATTCATTTACAAAGATGCTTATTGTGGTGTTATTTACAACAGAAGTAATTGGAGAAAGAACAAATAGCCAACAAAAGGAAATTAGCTTTTTGAAAAACATGATACATCCATTTGTACAATGTGCAGGCCTTAAAAATGTGTTGTAGAAGAATTATTAATAAGAAAAAATGTTCATAATATACTGTTAAGATAAAAAAGTTTCAAAACAATATTTTTAGGATATCAATTTTGCTAACACTTTTTAATCAAACACATTAAAAACATCAAAATTTAACAACGCTTATCTCAGAAGGTTGGGATTGTGGGTGGTTTTTATTTCCTTCGTCATCTCTCCTGAATTTTTCTAAATGCTTATAATGAACACAAAATATATTTGATGTACAAAAATGTTATAATGAGCTGAACCTTACATGTAAAAGATTTTAATTTTTTAAGATGCTGTGGTGACTAGGAAATCAGGCATATCTTTCCTACTGGATTAACTCTCAATACTAAGTGAACCTTTCTTTGGCATCTCTAACTAGTATAGAGCCAAACATTCTCTATCTTTTTTTTTTTTTTCTCTATCTCTTAAAGCAAGTTTGAAAATCAAAAGACAATTCCACCATTTACCAAGATACCCAACTCAATTCAATTTGAAATAAAGATATTTGTGGAATTTTTAAAGCTGGGAATATTATGAGAGTATCATCACCCAAGAGCATTGGATGTAGAGTCAGAACTCCTGGGATTGAGTTCTAACTCTGACATTAGCTGGTGACTTTGAACAAGTCTCTACTCCTTCCATGGGATCCTCAGATTGGGACTATATAGAGAGATTGATATTTTTAAATTAAGGGATATGAAAGATCAATAGATCCAAAATACCACCAAGGCAGTCTCATGTTAAATACTGCATTTGCTCTAGCCATCTCTAGCCAAGAGTCTCAATAACTAACAACCGATCATGGTTGGAATGACGCAAAGGAAAGAAACTGATTTTCTTTTCTTTTTCAGCTTTTTGTTTGCTGTGTGTAAAGTAAGACATAAATTCATGCACAAAGTGCATAGTTCATAAATGTACAGCTTAACAAATTATTGCAAAGTAAATCCCTGTGTAAACTCCATCCAAGTGAAGACACAGAACACGCCGCACCCCAGAAGGCTTGCGTGTGCCACTTCCCAATCATACCTGCTCTCTCCCCTCAGAGTCACCGCTCTCCTGACATTACTGTGATCATTTCCTTAATTTGCTGTATAGTTTTACCACCTAAGTGTGCATCTCTGAACAATATAGTTTACTTGAGTTATTTTTTCAATTTATATAAATGGAATCATAGAGAAAAAAATATTATGATAAAGGATGCAAAAAACTTGTAAAGTATAACGTATGCAAAAGGGAATGACATTATTATCAGTAATCTTATTATATGGGGATGTAGGCATTGAATTTCAACCCTCCATAGCAGGTGGCTGGTCTCACAATTTTGGCACTGAGTCATTTCCAGTCAGGCCTAGACTGCCTCATCCTTCCTGATGATCAGCGCAAACTCACGTTCAGGGGCCCATCAGAGCTCTGTGTTTGTGACTTCTTATGCCACCTGGATGGAAAAGTACTCGCCTGAGGCTGAAGGGGTCTGTAAATACCTGCTTTGTTCATAAAATTAGCAGGCTTCCCTCTGTTGAGTGAGTCCCCCAGCTATTATCAAGGCTCAAAGGTCACATCTAGTTAATCGCTGGCTAGAAATCGATACACAGAGAGCGATGGTTTATGATAAGGGCTTATAATAAGCAAGTTCAAGTTCAAGAGACTGGCAGTCTTCTTGCTTTTAGATGCTGAAAAGAAGCTGCTAATCCCCTTTCTTGTTGGAAAAAAAAGATTACCCCATTCATGTTGCTACCTAAATCAAGAACTATTTAATATATTTTTGTATAGGTTCCCTTCCTATTTTTGGTCAATTCATTGTGTCCTTAGGCTCAGCTGTTCAAATGCCACCTAGAATATTTTTCAATCCCAAGGAAATGCATCAACTTATTCTCTGGTGTCACAACATCTCAGGGTTACAGCCACCTTTGTCCCAGTTCTGAGACATTCCCAGTGCTCTTTGATGTTAACAGCTACTTTGTGAACTGATCCATGGGGCTGCCAGTGCCTAAGGCTCAGTATCACTGTGGGTTTCCCAGCTGGCATTTGGCCAATGCTTGCCATTCCTTCTGTGCAACCACCCATGCATGTCTGCATGTGCACATGCGTGTGTGAATGTGTGGGTGTGTTCAAGCGTGTGTAGGCATACTATCTGCTCATTCCACAAGTAGACAGCATTGCCGTCAACTGTAGCAATAACAATAAGAATGACTTTCATGTAGTAAATACTGGGTGAATAAGTGAACAGGTGAGCAATGCTCCACCTGGCTTTCTACCCCAACATTCCTCCTCTTGTCACAACTGAGGCTACTTGAATTCCACCTTCAGGCCTAACACTGTACCATTCTTACGACCAATTTAGGACTTCGTCAAGTAGAATTTCAGGAGGCTTAGTTTAGATCTCCAAGAGACTCAGAATTTAGTGATCTGGCTGATTCTTCCACAGTGATGTCAAGTCCATATCTGGATTACTGCCTTGCTCCTCTCCCATAGCCCCCCGTGTGCACTCCAGTTTTAGTATCCAGAATGCCTGCTTCCTATCCCAAGCCTGTGCTAACCATCTCTACTACAATGAGAGACTGAATGTCCCCCTCTTGAATCCCAATAGCTAAGACCCTGCTTCCTAACCTCTTACAATGCCCAGACCCTGAACCAGCATGTGACATTGTCTTATCACTGGCTGACTTTCTCCTGGAAACTCCTCTTCTCCCTGGTACTCCCTGATTCGGAACAACAGCTACCCCATACCATACTCTGCAGGTGCCATATCTATATACTGGAATCCCTCACTCCACTGGCAAATGGGTCTGCTTCCAACTCTCCATGACAGACATCTCTAATCTCCAGTTCTACTCTTCTCCTGATCTGCCATGTCCATTGCCTACTGAAAGGCCTTTCAATTTTTAAATTAAAAATAACAATAAATATTTAAAGAAAGACACTATCAAAGTAAGCAAATAAGCAAAAAGAAAATGACCAAAATCTAACCAAAATCCTTGTTAAAATCTTAGTGCAAATGGAGATATATACCATGTTCACAGATTGGAAGACTCAGTATAGTTAAGATGTCAATTCTTTATGAACTGATATATAGAATTAATCAAATTCCAATCAAAATCCTAGCAAGTTTTTTTTTTTTTTGGTAGATACAAAGGAGCTGATTCTAAAGTTTATATAGAGGGGTGAAGGAACTAGAATAACTAAAACAAAATTGAAAAGGAAGAATAAGATTGGAGGATTCTCCCTACCTGATTTCAAGACCTATGATAAAGTAATCAGACAGTGTGGTTTTGGCAAAAGAAGAGACACAGAGATCATTGGAACAGAATACAGAGTTCGTAAATAGACTCACACAAGAATAGTCAGTTGATATTTTACACAGACACAAAGGCAATTTAATTTATTATCAAAAAGTCATGTTGGGACCATTGAAGATCTATATGCAAGTATATGAACTACTTCAACCTAACCATCACACATTCTAGAAAAAAATTAACTTAAAATGGATCTCAGATATAAAGATAAAATGTAAAACTATAAGACTTTTAGAAGTGAAATAAGAGAAAATCTTCATGACCTAAGGTTACGCAAAAATGTCTTAGTTATGACACAAAAAACACAACACATAAAAGAAAAAAAATGATAAACTGATCAGACCTCATAAAAATTAAAACCTTTGTCTCTATGAAAGATAATATTAAGAGAATGAAAAGACAAGGTAAATGCTGGGAGAATATAGTTGCAAATCACACATCTGACAAAGGACTTATAACAAGAATGTATAAGGAACTCTCAAAATTCAATCAAAAGAAAACACACAGTCTGATTTTTCAAATGGACACTAGACTTGAATAGACACTTTATCACAGAGGATCTACTGATGGCAAATAAACACAAAAGGAGATGTTCACTTCATTAGCCATTATGAAATGAAAATGAAAACCATGATGACAGAATACTGCACACCCATTAGAATGACTAGAATAGAAAAAAAAAAGGAAAAAACCTTGTCAATACCAAGTGCTGGCAAGAATGCAGAGCAACTGGTATTGTCATACATTGCTGGTGATAAAGTATAAACGTAAAACCATCTGTAAACAGTTTGGTAGGTTTTTAGAAAGTAAAAGATGTACACAAATGTTTATAGCTCTGTTCAGAGTATCCTCAAAGTAAAAAAAAAAACAGTGTTCTTCAACAGATGAATGAGTAAACAGCTGTGGTACAGCCATACAATGGAATACTACTCACAATAAAAAGAAAGGAACTATTAGTGCCATATTGCAAAGGCATTACACTGAGTGAAAGAAGTGAGTTTTTAAATTATATACTGTATGACCCCATTTATATGACCTTCTGGAAGCCAAGCTATAGCAACAGAGAACACATTAGTGGTTGCCAGGGATTTGAGGTTAACTCAAAAGGGTAGCACAAGGATTTTTTGGGAAGTGATAGATCTGGCTGTCCTGATTGTTGTGGTGGTTAGCCAAATTTATACATAGTTAAAACTCATACAATTGTACATTACAGTATGTTGATTTAAAAACTAATATTAAGGGCTTCCCTGGTGGCTCAGTGGTTGGGAATCCGCCTGCCAATGCAGGGGACGCGGGTTCGTGCCCTGGTCTGGGAAGATCCCACATGCTGCAGAGCAGCTAGGCCCGTGAGCCGTGGCCGCTGAGCCTGCGCGTCCGGAGCCTGTGCTCCCCAGCGGGAGAGGCCACAACAGTGAGAGGCCCGCATACCGCAAAAAAAAAAACTAAACTAAAATTAAAAATAAGTCTTAGAAAATGGATTAGAGACCTAAATGTAAGACCGGACACTATAAAACTCTTAGAGGAAAACATAGGAAGAACAATCTTTGACATAAACCACAGCAAGATCTTTCTTGATCCACCTCCTAGAAAAATGGAAATAAAAACAAAAATAAACAAATGGGACCTAATGAAACTTAAAAGCTTTTGCACAGCAAAGGAAACCATAAACAAGACGAAAACACAACCCTCAAAATGGGAGAAAATATTTGCAAACGAATCAACGGACAAAGGATTAATCTCCAAAATATATAAACAGCTCTTGCAGCTCAATATTAAAAAAACAAACAACCCAATTGAAAAATGGGCAGAAGGCCTAAATAGACATTTCTCCAAAGAAGACATACAGATGGCCAAGAAGCACATGAAAAGCTGCTCAACATCACTGATTATTAGAGAAATGCAAATCAAAACTACATTGAGGTATCACCTCATACCAGTTAGAATGGGCATCATCAGAAAATCTACAAACAACAAATGCTGGAGAGGGTGCGGAGAAAAGGGAACCCTCTTGCACTGTTGGTGGGAATGTAAACTGATACAGCCACTATGGAGAACAGTATGGAGGTTCCTCAAAAAACTAAAAATGGAATTACCCTATGACCCAGCAATCCCACTACTGGGCATATACCCAGAGAAAACCATAATTCAAAAAGACACATGCACCCCAATGTTCACTGCAGCACTATTTACAATAGCCAGGTCATGGAGGCAACCTAAATGCCCATCGACAGACAAATGGATAAGAAGATGTGGTATATATGTACAATGGAATATTACTCAGCCATAAAAAGGAAAGAAATTGGGTCATTTGTAGAGACGTGGATGGATCTAGACACTGTCATACAGAGTGAAGTAAGTCAGAAAGAGAAAAACAAATATCATATATTAACACATATATGTGGAACCTAGAAAAATGGTACAGGTGAACCGGTTTGCAGGGCAGAAATTGAGACACAGATGTAGAGAACAAACGTATGGACATCAAGTGGGGAAGGGGCGGGGGTGGAGGTGGTGGTGTGATGAATTGGGAGATTAGGATTGACATGTATACACTGATGTGTATAAAATTGATTACTAATAAGAACCTGCTGTATAAAAAAATAAATAAAATAAAATTCAAAAGTTCAAAAAAAAAGATCTTAGCACACTCCACCTGAATCTTTTCCTATAGTTGTGTATATTAATAGAATCATTCTGTATTAGATAATACTGTATAACCCATTTTGATTTTAAAATGTTGTAAATAGCTTTCAATGTAATTAAATATGTATCTAAATATCAATTTTAATGGTTGGGCTGTGTTCCATTGAATGGATATAACACTTAATATGTAAGCAGTTCCACGTTGTTGGAAGTTTGGATTGTCTCTGATTTTGCAGTATTAGAAATGATGTTGTGTACACAAAAATAAACTCAAAATGGATTAAAGACCTAAATGTAAGGCCAGACACCATCAAACTCTTAGAGGAAAACATAGGCAGAACACTCCATGACATAAATCACAGCAAGATCCTTTTTGACCCACCTCCTAGAGAAATGGAAATAAAAACAAAAATAAACAAATGAGACCTAATGAAACTTAAAAGCTTTTGCACAGCAAAGGAAACCATAAACAAGACGAAAAGACAACTCTCAGAATGGGAGAAAATATTTGCAAGTGAAGCAACTGACAAAGGATTAATCTCCAAAATATACAAGCAGCTCATGCAGCTTAATATCAAAAAAACAAAAAACCCAATCCAAAAATGGGCAGAAGACCTAAATAGACATTTCTCCAAAGAAGATATACAGATTGCCAACAAACACATGAAAGGATGCTCACCATCACTAATCATTAGAGAAATGCAAATCAAAACTACAATGAGGTATCACCTCACACCAGTCAGAATGGCCATCATCAAAAAATCTAGAAACAATAAATGCTGGAGAGGGTGTGGAGAAAAGGGAACCCTCTTGCACTGCTGGTGGGAATGTAAATTGATACAGTCAGTATGGAGAACAGTATGGAGGTTCATTAAGAACCTAAAAATAGAACTACCATACGACCCAGCTATCCCACTACTGGGCATATACCCCGAGAAAACCGTAATTCAAAGAGTCATGTACCACAATGTTCATTGCAGCACTATTTACAATAGCCAGGACATGGAAGCAACCTAAGTGTCCATCGACAGATGAATGGATAAAGAAGATGTGGCACATATATACAATGGAATATTACTCAGCCATAAAAAGAAACGAAATTGAGTTATTTGTAGTGAGGTGGATGGACCTAGAGACTGTCATACAAAGTGAAGTAAGTCAGAAAGAGAAAAACAAATATCATATGCTAACACACATATGTGGAATCTAAAAAAAAAAAAAAAAAAGTTCTGAAGAACCTAGGGGCAGGACAGGAATAAAGACGCAGATGGAGAGAATGGACTTGAGGACACGGGGAGAGAGAAGGGTAAGCTGGGACAAAGTGAGAGAGTGGCATGGACATATATACACTACCAAATGTAAAATAGATAGCTAGTGGGAAGAAGCCGCATAGCACAGGGAGATCAGCTCGGTGCTTTGTGTCCACCTAGAGTGGTGGAATAAGGAGGGTGGGAGGGAGACACAAGAGGGAGGAGATATGGGGATATATGTATAGGTATAGCTGATTAACTTTGTTATACAGCAGAAACTAACACACCGTTGTAAAGCAATTATACTCCAATAAAGGTGTTAAAAAAAAAAAAGAAAAAAAAATGCACAGCAAGAAAAGTTAAAGTCAATAATCAAATACTAGATTTGGAGAAAAATATAATAAAAATATAACTTCATAGCTGTAATATATATAATATATAGCTATTATGATAGCTATTATATATAATAAAGATATCTTTCAAACTGATACGGAGAAAATAACTCAAAAAAAATAGGCAAAAAATATTAAAGTCAATTTAGAGAACAGCAAATCAAATACCATTATTTTCCTCCCCCGATAAAAAAGAAAACAACACAAAAAGATGTACAAATTCACTCATAGGGATATGAAAAAATCAAGTAGTAGATATTACTTTATACCAAACAGCCTTGCAAAAACTATAAAGCTCCTAATATCTATTGTTGGTGGAATACAGGGGAAAGAGGACTCGTGTATTGTTAGTAGAATTGGAAATTGTGACAACCTTTTTGGGAAGGCAATCTGATCATCTTATTAAAATTAAAGATACATATACGTTAAAAAAAAAAAGAAATGATGCTGTGATAATCACTCTTGTAGCTAAATATTTGCACGAATCCTTAATTGTACTTTAGATATATTTTTAGAAGTGGACTTGCTGGGTCAATGTATGGACTTTTTAAAGATCTTTGAGGAGACAATGGTGCCCATTTGCCCATATGCTCCCCTGTAACCTCGCTCCCATTCTATTATATTATGTGGATTTAAAACTTCTTCAAAGTATTCGTACATATGTTGTATTCATCTTTGAACCACAAAACAACCCACAGAGCCTGGCACATTGCCTGGTACATAAAAGGCACTATGTAATGCTTGTATTTGTTTGTTGACAAGAATAAATGAATAAATTAAAGACCCAGGTTCTTCTTTGGCAATAAGTTTCCTATTCATCGTCAAATACTTTAGAGTTACTTCATGCAACAGTCATTAATTCAGCACCTAGAGCTGTGACCCCATTTTCTTAATCAAACTCAACAACAAAATTTTTTGAGCTTTCCTCATTTATTATTTATTTATTTGTATTTTGTATGTACATACTCTTGTCGATCTATATATTAAAGAATAATAACATTTGATTTCTTGCTTATCTTGGATTAGAAATAAGCGTAAATGACGTTCTAATACTTTCTTCCCACTCTCCAAAAGATTGTTGGTTACATCCCCCAAGGCTGCGCACATTTGCAGATCACTGCCCTAAGAAGCCTGAACGCCATGGAGTACACAGTGATGGATGACACAGTCCTGCTCTTGGATTCACAAGCAGTCAGGAACAAATGCCATGAGAACTTCACAGATATCAGAGTATCTTGTGAAAGCAGAGGAGGGGGAGATCTCTTCCTACTGGAGAAGAGCTGGGAGTCTTTAGGGAAGAGGGAGCCCTGGAGGTTATGAAGCATTCAAAGAGTTTTGTGCTTTATACCCTGAGGAAGCCCCTCTTTGTACATGTTCTACTTTGACCTCAGCAACATTACAGGATGGGAGGGTGGGGGAAGGCTGTTGAATGAGGAAGAGTCAGTACACCTGCCATGTATGGCTGTTGGTGCGTTTTTCTTTGGGCCTCTTTCGTTCCTGTTTGTTTCATATATACTTTCCTACCGCCCTCGGAAAATAGTGACACACATTTCAGAGGCACTTCAGGACACAGTGCCAGAAGCGTGTGGGGAGGAAGAGCCCCTGGGCAGAGATGGTCAATCTTTCAAAGGCTAATGTCCAATGCAGCTTCATTATCTTCTTATTTTTAAATATAAGAACCACACCTTCCAGAGCAATAACAAGGACAGATGACTTCTCAAGACCTTTTCCACATCACTAACTCTGAGAGGCCCAAGAATAACTTTAAATGCATGTAAACTCTAGATGCATAGGACTCCTTCAGTGTTCCCAAAATATGGCTCAGACCCTGACACCACACTACCTAACAGCATTAATGAGTCTCTCCTGTCTACAGAATAAAATCTCATATTCTCCATGGGGCCATTCAAGACCCTTCAAATTCTGACCCTCACCTGGATACCTGCTACTTTTTTCAATCTCCCACCAGACACATCAAACCATATGCTCCTCCCTGAACATACTGGATTTATCCCTCATGAGAGCTCAGCCACTTCTCTAGCTTCCTGCACATCTAAGTCCCACTCACCTTCTTGTCTCAGTTCAGAATCACTGTCTCTGTCTGGGAGGTCTCCCCACTCCCATCTGCTACCTTCCCAGGCAGAATCAAGCTCATTCTCCTTTGATCTCCTATTATCATTCATTTTTGTTGCTCTTTCTTAACCTTTCTTGGAATAAAGTCAGCTGTGTCTCTTCCTGTCTCTTACTTAAGACTAAAAGCTCTCTGAAGTTAGGGTAAAATGTTGAATTCTCTCTTTCTGCTACCCAGCATCTCACATCAATGAAAAGGCAGGACTGACAACCTGCCTTGGTAAACTAAGGCAATCCTCACCTCATCTAGGAAGCCATTGAAGTTTCCCTAAATTCCAGAGATTTGCCTCAGGCTGGAAGAAGGACAGGTTAGGCAGGATAAGAAGGTTTCAAAGTTTTGTTTTGACCTCTTATATTTGACAATCCTGTGGAACTTTCAAGCGGCGATGTCCAGGAGGTGTTTGAATATACCTGGCTGGATCCAAGAAAAGGTAACAATTCAGTACTCATTAGCATGTAGATGATAAGAAAAGTGATGAGTATCTGTAAGTTTTCCCAGACAAGGTATAAAGTGAGAAGAGAAGTGAACTAAAGACAGAACATTAAGGAATACCACTATTTTATAAGCAGGGGAGAAAGTGCCCACAAAGGAGAGCAAGACACTATAATCAAACAGATACAAAGAAAACCAGGAATTTGAAAGTTTCAAAGAAGGAAGTAGGAAACTAGAGAATGATATGTAAGTCTGGTAAAATAAGGACTTCGGTAGTTAGGAAGTCCTTCCTGATCTTAATGAAAGCAGTTTCCATTATGATTAAGTTACAAATCGATACTAAGCCAGAAAGAGAACAACCCTTTCCAAAACTTGAATAAAAATGGAAGAAGAGAGAGAAGACAGTAGTTTGGGGGCATAGAGCCCATGAGGTAAGTTTGTTTTGTTCTCTGTTATTATGAAAGAAATGTGAGCAAGTTTATCAGCTAAGGGAAAAAAATTAATGGAAAAAATATGGAAGACATAAGAGAAAGAGAGACTTGAGCAACACATAAAAAGGATTATACACCATGACCAAGCAGGATATATCCCAGGGATGGAAAGTTGGTTCGACACACGAAAATCAATGCACCATATTAACAGAATAAAGAACAAAAAAGGTGATCGTTTCAAAATACACAGAAAAAGTATTTAACAAAATCCAACACAATTTCCTGATTTAAAAAAAAAAAAAAGACACTCAACAAGCTAGGAATAGAAGCTGCCTGAGAATAAACAAAAGAAGGAAGCTGGGATTTGTGAAGACTTTCTTTGCATGGCATCTGGCCCTCTGTCAGGCACAGCATGTTCTTTTCCTTTCAGCACCTCTGTGCTTTCCACGAGAGGCCTAAGAAGATGGCATGGCCAGTAAACCCTCCAAACAGACATGTCCATAGGGTCCCTCAGGACAGCACATGACCCATTTTCAACATCACTGGCCAAAGTGCAAAGAGGTCAAGTACTGCAAATACTTGTGATTAGGAGTCGTCTTTCCTCCAAAACTTGCCATGAGATAGTTCTGCAAAATACACACTTTGGATCAGGGTGATCGATGGCAACTGAAAATTCAAACACAAGCAATACAGCCCAGTGTCCTCCACGATCCCAGCAGTAGGGGAATTGTGTCACCATCTTAACAATGTCTGAGAGACCTTCTCCCATACCTAAGGCTAGGAGGGAGGGGCAGGGCAAATTCCACTCTGGTGCCCCTTCTAGCTCACTGCTGAATATGCAGACAGCTTGGCTTCTGCCACCTCTACCACCCTGATTCCTGCTCCGCTGTGCCAGAGGGTAAGACAAATAGTGTAATGTAGAGGGACACTCAGAACTGTCTTTAAGCATGTTTAAGCACACACTGATGTCTCCAGGCAAAGGGGCCTCATACAGTGGAGTTGACTGAATAATGGCCACCCAGAAATACTAAGTCCTAACGCCTGGAATTTATAAATGTTACCTTTTTGGGAAAAGAGCCTTTGCAGATGTAATTAAATTAAGCATACTGAGATGAGATTACCCTGGATTATCCGGGAGGGCCCTAAATGCCATCACAAGTGTCCTTATAAGAGAAAGGCAAAGGAAGATAATGCAGACACACAGGAGAAAGGCCATATGAAGACTGAGCAGAGAGAGGGTCAACCCACAAGTCAAGGATTACGGACGACCAGCAGCAGCTGTAAGAAGCAAGGGAGAGGTTCTCCCCTAGAGCCTCCTGAAGAAACACCATCCTGCCGATATCTTGATTTGAGACTTCTGACCTCCAGAGCTGTGAAAGGATACATTTCTGATGTTAAGTCACCCAAGTTATGGTAATTTGTTAAGGAAGCCCTGGGGAAATAATACACCTGACAACACTGTTCTCTGTCCTCTCATCGGTCCAAACTGTATACATTTGATCTTGAACCTGTGGAAAGTAAAAGCTGGCCAGTCTATGGGCCTCTCACCTCAACTCATCCTTTCAGGAGGCTCTTCAATAGTCCACTTTCTAGTAATTACTGCCCCACCTCCTCCCTAGACACCATCTTTACAGGAAAAGAAATAGTTAACTGGTTCTTGTGACTCTTAAGGGAAACTTACATTCAAGTGTAAGAAAAACACCCAGTGTGGAGAGGAAACAGGTAGACTACATCCTGATCTGCCACTTACTGTGTAGCTTTGGTCTTGAGTAGTTCATTTTAACTCTAGTTTACTCAACTGAAAAATGGCAGTAAGAACTCCTGCCCCCCATAGAATGACTTTTTGTGAAAATCAATCAAATAAGCAAATGCCATGTCTTCATCTGGGTTGTCTAGGGAGAAATACGCAAAGCAAAGCTTACATGTAGTTTACATGCTGATGCTTTCCTGAGGGGTTGTAATCTCAGGGTAGCAAGAGGGGAAAAGAGAAGTGAGGCAGAAAGGAGGGGAAACAAGTCCAAGAATGTGAGCATGACCCTGGCCACAGCATCGCCAGATAATGCGGCCAGTGCTATTTGGTGAGACGTCCTTGGGTAGAACGGATAGAACCTCTGTTAGGAGTCCATTGTTGGGGCAAGGAGGGGACAGCAGAAGGGTGAGAGTGTAACAGTTACCAGTCTCTAGATGGTCAAACTTCACCCCATAGAAAACGAGCTTTCCTGGATTTCCAGGTGGTATCACCCCATTCCTCTGGGCAGCCACTGGGAATCCAAGATCTGACTCACCATCTGCATCTAGAAACCATGAGAGGAGACAAGCTTACATGGTCCTGTCTGGTGGGTCCTGGGCACTGGAGCTGCAACAGTGGGGGTCCTGTGCACTGAGTGTGGTGAGGTCATGCCCAAGCTCAGGCCCAGCCTGAAAGGGTGAGGGTGTCTGAGAAAACTGGTGGAGGTAGGACACACAGGGGCTCTTCCCTGAGTATGTGGAGGGCACAGGGGGAACAGGTGGGGTCACACAAATGGGGCAGAACATAAACAGAGTCCAATGCTTCATGTGAAACAGATTTGAGAAATGTCAACTGCTCTAGGAATATTACTTTACTTTATTTTTATCGCCTTCCTTTAATTTTAACCTTTATTGTCTTGAGTAGTTTTAAGGGAATGACCACCATTCTCTCAGGCGCACCCACACATCATTTGTTTGTATGTGGCTTGTCTCAACTTCAAGTACAGGAAGCAAATCTAATAAAAAACTTGGTGAGAAATTAGTTCTCACCTAGGCAATAGGGCAACTGATGGTGGAGGGCAGAGCCAACTAGGGTTTGACCCATGTTGTCCTAGGGTTCCCTGGGAAGAGACTCCAAGATCTGGGAAGCAAGGAGTCTATTGGGAATGAGAAAGAAACAGGATTGGACAGAAGGGGAGGATTGGACAGCAGACAAGGTCTAGAACTGGCTTGGCCCTTCAGAATTGTCCTCAGTCGAGGCAAAGGGCCAGGGTTTTGTACCCCACATTGAATGTGAACTGTCCCCGGGCTGGGGGTATTACCTTGAGTAAGGCCGCTCCCTTTGGCCTAGGACGACTCCTGGGAAGAGACTCAGCTGTGATCCAGCAGCAGTGAGTGGCAGGAATGAGCACCTCCGTTCTGAATGGGGGTCAGGCAGGTGCACCACGGCATCCGTGACAAATGTACTTCCGGAGAGGGGAGGAGATGGAAACGTTGACCTTTTCCCGCAACTTGGATTTCTTTTGTGGACTGCCTCCTTTTGCAAGGAAAACTATGACCACTCTCTTCATAAAGAAAGGAGACTTTCACTCCCCTTCCCAGATCCCAGGTCCCATTTAAGGGTGTGTGTGGATTGGACACTTTCAGGTTTTTCGACATCCCCTATTTACACTCCACCTCCATCTCCAGCCCCACCAGTGCCGCCACACACACACACACACACACGCACACACACACACCCCCCAAGGAGTAGGGGCAGGAGCCAATCTGGTGGAGGTTGATGGCCTCTGGACCACGTGCTCCAGTGGGCAGGCTCTCTGGGCCACCATGGCTGCTCACGGCCCCAAGCAGGGGTGATTGGGCCTTGGCTTGTTCTCTCCTCACCTCTTGCCTCCTTTCTGCAAGTGTCTTCTAGGGGTGGGTCTGGCCCTCCAGCTCTCCCTTGTCCAGCTTCTCTCTCTGTGGCTGCGTGAGCAAGTCAGGTGACCAGCGCACCTGTGAACTGCAGGGATGGAATTGGAGACATCATGGTGGCCTAACCTCCGAGCTGCCTTCTCCAGCAGTTGATGAGATGCATATCAGGGATTACCAAGCAGTTGATAAAATTGTATTTTAGGTCTCATTTGACTAGTGACCTATGTGTCTATTTTCTACGGTTTTTATTCATGTAACAAATATTTATGGAGTGTGTATTATATGTCAGGCCCAGTGCTAAGTGCTGGGAAAGCGGGGTAAATAGAATAGAAAAATATTCTCTGCATTTACAGTGTTACTGGGCACAGAGAAACAGTAAATCAATCAGCAAACAAATAAACAGAGCATGTCAGATCTTGAAAAGTGCTTTGAAGGGCCTGACACGAGGAGTGACTTTGAAGGGTGGAGTGGACTAGGATGTGAGACATCTGGACTAGGTGTTTCCCTGTGGAAGAGCCATCTGAGCTAATACTTTAATATCTAGAAAGAGTCAGACATGTGCAGATGTGAGGGTGGTGAGGGGAGTGCTCCTGACAGAGACAGCAGCCGGTGCAAAGGCCCTGAGGTAGGAATGAGCTTGGCAGGTTTGAGGAACTAAAAAAAATCTGTGGATGTGGAGGGTTGTGGGAAGGGGCAGAACATGAGGTCAGAGAGAAAGTCTAGGGCTAGATCATGGAGGGTTTTATACAGACTCAAACATCCTATGTCCCCAAATGTGCAATGTACACTACCTGTGTGTGCAAATATTTGGGGTGGTATATGTGCAAATATTTTTATTGGAGTAACTATAAATTTATTTCAGAGTATATTAGGAAAAATATAATTAGCACATCAAAACCATGATTTCCTAGATGTATTATTCAGGTGAAACTAAATTAAAAAGTGAATCGATTTAAAGAGAATATTATGTCAATTAGAGTACAGGTGTTATGCAAATACACCCAAAGTCTCCAAAGTGGTGTTTGCAGAACTGAAGTTTAGGAAAACACTGCTTACCAATTAGAAACAAGAGGGGGCCCCATTCTCAGCCTCTAACATGTCCCCCAAGCTGGGTGCTCGGAAGTGAGAGGCAGGAGAGTGACTCAGGTGTGGCCAAGGTGGCCTGCTGCCCTCCAGGTGTCCCCCATCTTCCCACTCCCCCTCATAAATTTGTCTCCAAGGGACAGCAGACCAGCTGGGGACTATAGTTCCCAGTTCATGTGAATATGAGGTGAGACCACATGACTGGTTCTCACCAATGGAATGAGAGTGGAGGGCTAGAGATGCCCTTCCAGGGGGGCTCTCTGTGCCCTCTCCACCGTTCCTTTCTGTCCCTGGCAGTGGGGAGGGGATGATGGAGATCCAAGTTAGCAGAGACCTGGAACCCTGAATCACCGTGTGGCAGAAGACCACCCACTGACCAGGACCAGTTATATATGGAGAAGTACACTTCCTTTGTGTTAGGCCACTGGCATTTCTGGTTTGTTTCAGAAGTTATTTAACCCATATCTGGAATCTTTGCCTTATGGAAGCACCACATTCCAAGAGTATGGCAACTACATGACATAAGAGATGTGATAACCTGCAGAAGAGAAAGGAGTTGGATGGGAGTAGGATATAAAATTTTTTTTTCGTACATTCAAAAGACGGTCTTGCCAGAGAGGGATCTGGTACGTTCTAAGAGGACCAGTCACTGGGAGTTACAAGAAGGCAGTTTCATCTGGAAGACAGTTCTAAACGAGGACAGGACAAGATGCCCCAAACAGGCGCACGTGAAGTGTATGAAGAGTTCACGTGAGGCTAAGAGACTAAAGGACAGGAAAGCCAGAGAAGTGATCCTGCATTGGCTGCAAGGGTGGCCCCAGGGCGTCTGGGAACCCTCACCCCTCCCTGCCTTCTGAGTCTCCTGCCACTTGGGAAGGGAGGGGCAGGAAGGGGGAGGAAGAAGGTTAGATGAGGAAGCCCACCTGAGCCACTTTCTCTCCTTGAGATCTGCCTCTAAGCCATCTGACCCAAGAGACTGCAAGGCCCCAAGAGAGCAGGCAAGTTGGGCTCATCCACACCGAGGACACTGTCTTCACAGATCACAGGCCCCAAAGCTGTTTCCTCCTGAGCAAGCTTGGTCAGAGCTACGTTGGGCCCAGCAGACACAGTTACAGATCCGCACCACCTGCATTCGGTGATTTTGCTCTAGGGGTAGAGAACCTAGGGAGAGCCACAGAAGAGAAGGAGGTAGCCTTTCTGAGCCAGAGGAGGTCCAGCTCTGGAAAACCATATCCTCTACCCGGAGAAGCCCAGATTGCGAGAGAGAAGACGGAGAGGCTTGGGAGGCGATCCAGCCCAGGGACTCCCAGACACAAATGCCCTCAGGTCCAGGCAGAGAGAATAAATAAGTGAAGTGAGCTTAATGTAAAGCAAGAGGAAATGGCCATGGACTGTAGCAAAATAAAAACCAGAAAGCAAGAGAGAAAAAATGGAGACACCCCACTTTTGCAGGCCTTTCATTGGGGGATGGGAAGACAGAGACTCAAAGAAGGGAGGGTCTTCCTGGAGGTCACTCTGTCTTGTGGGCAGCGTCTGGGCGGGAACGCAGGCCTGTCCAGTGCACTGCTCAGCCAGCGGAGGTGGGCAGAGGGCAGAGTCAAGGCAACAGGAGGGCTGCCACAGTGGAAGAGAGCCCTGCAACAGGGGCTTTAGAGACAGGGATTCCCACCGACTCCACCACTGACTCAAGAGCTTGGGTGGTAAGTACCTTACCCTTCCTTGGCCCACAGCAGTTGAGTGGGTGGTCCTGAACATCCCCCCAACTCTGACATTTGCGTGGGAAGAGAAGTCGGAGTCATCATTTAGACCTTCGTTCTCCCATCCACACCTCCAATCAGACTCTAAGCCCTTGGAGTTGAGTTTCTACATATCCCTTGAGCCCATCTTCTGCTTTTCCCCTCGGGACCCAGCTTTGATAGAATTCTCATCTTCTCTCCCAGATGACAGCAAGGGCTTCCCAACCAGTCTCCTTCCTCCATCCTCATTTCCATCCTATCCTATCAGCTATCAAAGTGCTACATCAACAACAGAGGCGATTAGATCGTGCTCCTGCTTACAACCATCTATGGCTCCCCATTGCCTTCTAGGATAAAACCCAGACGTAACACAGTAACTTGGGCCCGCAAGGAAAGAGGCTTCATTTTCAGTTCATCTCCAGCTCTCCTTCTCCAAATACCCCATGTCCCATCCTACCAAATTGCTTGCCATTCCACTAATATATTCTCAAGTTTCATACTTCTGGGCTTTGGGTACATTCTGTTCCCACTGTTTTGAATGCCCTCCCCACCTTGTATGCCTGGTAGTAGTGGGGGAAAGAGCAATCTGGACCAGACTAGGCAATAAGGGGGTGCATTATTTGTAGGAATTTAAAATCAGTAATAAAACCAACTAAAATGTAGCCTTCTTTTTATTGGCACCTTGCACTGGCAATTCTAAACATGGACAGTGACAAAACACTCCTCTCCGCTCAGGTACTGCTTTAAACATCACACCCCCCTGGAGCCCCACTGGGACAGGGAAGCCCGCCTCATCCTTCAAAGCCCAGCCTAGGTGTCCCTGCATCTGTAAAGATTTTCCTTGACCTTCCACCCCAGCCCTCTCCCTTCACCCTCAGAGGTAATGCTTCTCTCTTCTGGACTGCTCCCTGACCTATTTTACATTTTTTTCCCCTGCCTTTGTAGTGCTACATTTCCCCCCTGACAAGTCTGTCTCTCCCAGACGTCCTTGAATTTCTTGAAGACAGAGGCTCAGATATAGCTGTGTCTTCCTGAAGCTTAGCACAGGGCTTGGGATGTCACAGAGGCTCAGAAAAGGGGTCATAAGTAAACAAATGAGCACAGTTTGAGCTCTTCTAAACGCTAATTTAGGCATGATGGGTTTCCAAGTCACAGCCCAGTTAAAAGCTCCAGTTTATGTTTAGAATGTTGCTGCAGGTCAAGTCTTAACGTTCTGGCGTTCTGGCGGAGCGCCTCTCCTCCCCGGGACAGGAAGGTGCTCGGGTGGTATGGAAATGACTCACAGCCCCAGCGGCTTAACAGGATTACCGAGGGGCTCACGTTGCTCAATGAAGCATGGTGGGAGCCCCAGCGGTGCCAGCCAGGTCAGGGGCCAAGGCTGTTATCTCTGTGACTCTTTCCCAGGTGCTGAGGAAATTGAAAGTCACCGCACTCCACTAGCTGAGAAGAGAAAGGTTCAAAAGAAACTCAGAGGATGCCTCCCTCCCCTCAGTGAATTTCATCCCCTTTCCTCCCTCCAGATCCCAGAAGCTGACCCAGGAGGGACTTTGGGTAAAATCTGAGTCATTCTCCTCACCTTGTAGATCTGGAGGCTGAGGTCCAGAGAGAGGCATGAACTCTTCAAGGCCGCACAGCTGATAAGTGACAGAACTGAAAATTGTGTCTGCGTGTTCATTCCTCGCGCAGGGAGGGAACATCACGACATGGAACCAGGCAAGGAAGTAGAGAGCAGAAGATGGGGGGATGAAATTCACACCTGGCTTTTATTTGCTGGCTTGGTTTTCCTTTTTTTTGAAAATTGAAGTAAAAGTCACATAACATCAAATGAACCATTTCAAAGTCTACAACTGAGTGGCATTTAGTAGAGTCACAGTGTAGTGCAACCATGACCTCCATCTAGTTCCAAGATATTTTCACCGCCCCCAGAGAAAACCTCACACCCATTCAGTCATCAATTCCCCCACCCCACCCCCCGGCCACCCAGAATGGCAACCACCAGTTTCCTGTCTCTATGGATCTGTCTTTTCTGCACGCTTCGTATAAATGGAATCTTTGAATATGTGGCCTTCTGGGCCTTGTTTCTTTCACTTAGAATCACGTGTTGAGATCTAGCCACGTTGTAGCATGTGTCAGCACTTCATTTCTTTTTGTGGCTGAGTCATACTCCTTTGTATGTGTATACCATATTGGGTCTATCATACCTGGTTTTAACTAAGTTGGTACTGGGGTAATAAGAAGTCCCTCAATTTATTCATGCGTCCTTCCCTCTGCACTCTTTAAAGGCAGGCACGAGGCGATGGCATGGTCAATGGGCGTTTATTGATGCCTGCCATGGTTAAAGCTCCATGAGGCGCCCAAACAGATGGCTGGGTAGCGTGATGTGAAAAAGGACCACTCACTGAGCCCAGGGGAGATCTGGCTTCTAGTTTCAGCTCATCAGATAGTCAGCTGAGTGGCCTAAGACAGGTCTTTCCCCGCTCCTTGCCACAGTTTCCGCACCTCTAAGTCAGGATAAGAATGCCTGTCCAATTGATGACCTGTCAAGGTCACTGGGAGACCTAAATGAGATGATATCTATAATGTACCCTGCAAACACCTCTTCACTGTGTGAAGTTTTATCTCGTTTTAAAAAACAAAACAAAATAAAACTCCACACTTGCCAGCTTCCTGCAAGGGCATGGTACTGACAATGGACAGAGAAATCTTATCCAGCAGAATCCCTTTCAGGGAGTGACATGTATTTCCCTGGATGGTACAGAAGGAGCCTGAATGTGGGAGAACTGTTCTGAGGAAGACGGGGGAAATAAGCTGCGCGTTGCCCAGGGGTCATGAGGTTGACAAAGAGAGATGGGAGGGGGTAAAAAGAAAAAAAGGCTGCCCAGCCCATGATGAGACCCTCCATCTTCAGTAAAGTTACCAAATTCACAAAGGCCTGGGTGCAAGGGGATTTTTGTGAAGACCAGGGAAGGAACTTGGCTTTGCTCCTTGAACCGATGTGGGGCAGAACTGAATAACACACTCCAACGAGCGGGCATGGAGGCTGAGTGAGGTGTGATGACATACACTGTGGGCACTCGCGGAAGTAGGGTGATGGATTTGAGGCTCCCACGAGGCTTGGCATTGGGGTTTGCGTCAAGTTTAAGAAATCTCCAAGGGCCTCGGCTGACATCTGGGTTGAACATAATTGGACATCTGCCCCAAGGGCTGTGCCCCTGGTCATTGCCACTGATGAGGCCCACCGTGTCCTCGCACCAAGAATACGGTGACTTGCATGTCTACACCCCATGTAGCCCTCGCCCTGCAGCCACAGTACGAGAGCTGGGATCTCAGCACTGGTTTGCTTTTGCTCCCAAACAATGGTTGGTTCAGAGGCCCTTATGTGGCAACCACAAATGAACAACCTTTGCAAATAAAGCAGACCCCTGGAATGGCACCCATATATAGTCTGCTGTCAAAAGTAGAGAACTTGTGCAGTAACAGGTCTCCCTCAGGGCCTAGTAAACCTCTGCTCTTCTGCTCAGTTGCCAGGTGACATGCTATTTGCTGGCTTAGCGCAGCAGGCCAATAAGATTAGTATGAGGGACTTCCCTGCTGGTCCAGTGGTAAAGAATCTGCCTTACAATGCAAGGGACACAGGTTTGATCCCTGGTCAGGGAACTAAGATCCCACAGGCCGTGGGACAACTAAGCCCACATGCCACAACTACTGAGCTCTCGCGCCTCAACTAGAAAGCCTGTGTGCTGCAAACTACAGAGCCCACGTGCTCTGGAACCCGTGTATCACAACTACAGAGCCCAGGTGCCCTGGAGTCTGCACGCCACAACTAGAGAAGAGAAAAGCCGCCGTCACAACTAGAGAGAAGCCCGCATGCCACAACGAAAGATCCCTCGTGCCTCAATGAGGATCCCGCATGCTGCAACTAAGACCCGACACAGCCATAAATAAATAAATAATAAATAAATAAATCTTTAAAAAAAAAAAAAAAAGATCTGTATGAGGCTCAGGGCTCTGCCCGACACAGTTAGCCTTGTGCCAGAGGGAATGCTACTCCTCATAAGGCTGTCCCTACTCTGGCCAAATCATCTCCTTCCACGAAATTGATCTGAAGGAAATCAACAAAAGCACAAAGGATCCTAAGATGTTCTTTGCCAAATTATCCATAACACTAAGCAGCTGGAGACGTAAAACTGCAACAATAGGTAAAAACAAGAAATGTATTGTGAATCACCACAGCGGCATTTCTGCAGCCATAAAATAAAGGTTGGTGCAATATGGTAAGTGCTTATAATATTAAGCAAAAACAAAGACCGAATAGTATATGTGATAGGATTGCAGCTATGTAAAAATGTGCATTGTACATTGGACAAGAAGATTAAAGGGACAGTGGAAAATAAAAATTGTTGCAAAAAATAAAAGAACCACAGGTAACTTTTTCTTTAATATTATCTTTTATATCATCTTAGTATTTCAGTAGGTTCAAGCCTGTGTTCTTATCCAGCTGTTTATCTACGTCTGTTTTCCCCACTGAGTTCGATTTCATACACCTGTCTCTATCAAGATATTTATAGTTCTGTTTGTGCTGACCTGCTCCTACCTCACTTACCACGTAGATCCTCCTGTAAGTGAAACCCACACAATGTTGAGCAAGAAGTGGTTAAACAATAATGTTCCAGGCTGCTGTTGCTTGGGAGATGTTTGATGATACCACACTGGAAGTGTCACTGTCTTGCAAATGGAGTATCCATTTTCAGTTTGGACCTGGATCAGGAAGTCTTCCCACCAAAGCGTCTTTAAAAACCTTCCCAGCAACCAGTATGCAGAGACCAGAGCTGCCAGGACTGATGAATCCTGATTCTCGCTGAGGAAATGCAGCTCCAACACCATCGCTGAACAAGATAGTGCCTCTGCACGATCAGTGAGCCAGCGGTGCTCCCGTGTGATGGGTGAGTTGCTGCAGTGTTAGTGGAGCTTCCAGTCGCAGGGTGAGCAGGCAGAAATTCCTCTGTGGTCAGTAAGTAGAAGTCTAGAACAAATGATAGGCATTTCAGTCCAGTTCAAACCATGAGGAACCAGAGAATTCTGCCCCAGAGAAGAGGATGCTAACCCCTCAGGGACTCTTCCCTCAACCCTAGCCACCTGGATACCACATCCTTCCTAATTTGGCACCAGAACTCATTGTACAGTCTCTGTACGATACATTTTCCATAAGATCATGCAGGGGGTGGTATTTAAATCTCATTCAAGAGGCTGCTCTCAGGCATCCTCAGCACATCATGATGAAGTCCTTTAGGACATCAGGGATTGCTCTATAGACACCTGAATCAGGTGAGGCTCTCCGACATCCAGGATCAGGGATCAGTATCCCGGGAAGGTAAAGCTGGGAGAGCAACTGCCCCTAGAAATTTTTGTTTGGACAAGCTTGCATCTTTCTGAATCTGAACCTATATCTACTGGATGAGGAAAGTCCTTGATAATGGTTTCCATAATATCATCACATAGGAGAAGGATACACAAGCAGATGGTAACACAGGCTGCTTTGGGGGAGGACAAGAGGAAATTGAGGAAAGGGTAAGAGAGAGACTTTTACTGCATTCCCTTTCTGCTTTTCTGTTTTTCTGAACTACTCATTAGCAACTCAAATAAATGGGTGAATAAGGAATGAACAGTAAGGTAAAATTAAACAAAATGAAAATCTGCAGAGATTTGCCGATGACATTTCCCTGAAATGGAGGCTGAGGTTAGTAGGCAATTTAAGAGGTGGCAATAAAAATTAAGGGGCTCCAAGAAGATATCACAAAATAGGACTTTAGCCACCATCTGAGCTTATTATTATTTGAAATTCACTCTTTAGAGTTAAGACAATATCTCACCATAAAATACTCACATATGCCCTTGAAAAGGAAGAGATAAATTCATTTTCATCTAATACAAATTCAAACTGAACCCTGCCTACTGCAGGGGCACTGGAACTGTGTCTCCATGACCCTAAGGGTCAGTGCCTGCATTGAAGGGGAAGAAAAAGTTGATGGGAAGCAAGATGTGCTACTGAGATTCATAACATCAGCTCCTCAGTTTCTGCCCTCATGGCCACGAGGCAGGAACCACGTGTGAGGATCAAGTTCAAGTTCTTCCCAAGCCTGATGCAGAGACAGCTATCCCGGGCAGTGGACCACGGAACCCAGGGCTGGAACACCAAGCTCGCTCGCTGCTCTGCCCGAGAGCCCATCGGTGTTCCCCACGGGCAAGGAGTCAGCCCTGCTCTCCTCTGCGAAGGGCCTCCTTTTCTCTCCTCGGAGGTGCCACGATGGGGACGGGCCTCGAAAGGAAGAGAAGGAAGCAACAGAGGGAAAATGGAGGAGGCCACCCGTCTGCCATCAGCAGTGAGACAAGCGCCAGTGTGTGATCAGTGGGTGCCCAGCAAAGGACAGGCTCTCTGAGATGAGACGGCATCACTGTGTCTTTGCCTTTCAACCCTGGGTGCTTTTTAATCACTTCTTGCCCAAAAGGACTGAAGAGGAGGTTTCTTAACCCCATCTGAACAGAGCAACGTGTGTACAAAAGCCTCAATTCGAAAAGAGAAATGAACCAAAGCAGCCTGTCCTTGTCCTCTCCTGGGGAAAACATCACTGCTTGTTCAAAAGACACCTCTAGGGCTTCCCTGGTGGCGCAGTGGTTGAGAGTCCGCCTGCCGATGCAGGGGACACGGGTTCGTGCCCTGGTCCGGGAGGATCCCACATGCCGCGGAGCGGCTGGGCCCGTGAGCCATGGCCGCTGAGCCTGCGCGTCCGGAGCCTGTGCTCTGCAACAGGAGAGGCCACTGCGGTGAGAGGCCCTCGTACCGCAAAAAAAAAAAAAAAAAAGCCTTCCATGGCTCCCGGCTGTCTTTCACTTGACTCTCTTCTTCCCTCTGACTCTCAGGGCCTGCAGAGTCTGGTGCTAACCAGGATGGCGACAAAGCTCCGCTCTCCCAGCTCCATACAGCAGCCATGCCCGTCCCTCCATGTACCAAGCCAGCCCCATGCCGTCCCACCCCACCTGCCTGCCCGTGCCAGCAGCCCCCAGAAACCATCTCCCCTACTCTCCAAGCTTTCACAACGTCACTTCTTGAGCTCCGAGCCTTTCTGCTCCCCAAGTGTCTTCTCTTCGCCCGGGCCTTTACTGTCCACGGCTCTGGTCACCTATTCAAGAGGAATTTCCCTCTCTCTCAACTCTAAGAGCATTTTTTCTGTGTTTTTCTCAGTGTTCGTAACTTTCTCCTTCGCAGTTTGTTCCCTGTGTGCCTCTCATGGCTGGGCCCTGGAGAGTGCCCTCAGGGGGGCCCGTGATGGCTGACATGCAGGGTCACCTGTAGATACCGGAGGGACTGGCCTGAGGGACCACGTTCCTGGTCACGGGGAGAGCACAGGCCTCCTGAAGGTCTGCCACGTTAGCTTTAGGTAGAGAGCTGAGCTGGCTGACCTGTTTCCTGGTAGCTCCAGGGTTTCATGTGCCTGTGAGGCTATGAATAGGCAAAGCAAAAGGCCACGCTAAGCATCTTTTCTGCTTCCACCCCCAATCCCAGGTTCAGGGAGCTGCCTTAGGGATCGAGGGAGCTTTTAATCACGCCTCACGGCGGTGGCACAGCTATGGAGAGGTGCTCCTTCCAGGAGCTGACTAATGCCGACCGCCCTCTCCCAGGGCGCCCGCTCCGTTGCTTTGCGGGCTGGCTGTGTTTTTCCTCTGCGCCTCCCGAGTCTCCCAGGCCCTCTGGCCTGTCGGGCACTGGCGAGGCGCCTGAAGAGTCGCCCTGCTCCGACGAATGCGCCCGTGGCTCTGCCCTTCCTCAGCACTAGCACCAGGCCTCCTCCTCCCCCGCTCTCGGCCTCAGGTCCTGCCTTTCTGTGCCCACAGGGCCCAGCGCTGGGAGTCCTGTGGTCACAAGGAAGAGACTGGGCGCAGGGCAGGGACAGAGGGCACAGAGCCATCCCTTCTCTCGTGCTCCCTGCGGGGACAGGAGAGGGAATCTGACTTGAGCCTGTTTTCGGGGTAATTCGGTATCAAACAGCATCGAGGCCTGAAAGCTGGCCAAGTCTTTGTTTTGTTTTGTTTTGTTTCCTTTCCTCCAATCAGCCCAGGGCACCGGGGAGTGGGAGGGCACGGAGCCGGTGGAGGCTGCCGGCCGGCCGGGGCTGAGAGGGAATGCTGAGCCTGCAGAAGTGGCCCATTGAGAGCTCCCACTCACAGCCGAGGGCGGGTGGCACCCCGGCCTCCTCCCACAAGGGCAGCTCTGTCCTGTGGGCACAGGGCTCCGTCCCAGCGCCTCTGGCCGGGAGAGAACAACATTTCCTTATAAGGCCCCGACCGCCTTGCCAAGGCTGGACGCTCCGACAGGCTGTAGCTTTCCATTCTCCTCGCCCGGCTGCAGTGCAGGCCTTGAATGTCGCCCTTGTTGTCAGGCCCCTCCTCTCCTGCACGGCCTCACCCCACCCACTTCCATTCCCCGCCGGGGCCTGCGCCGACGAGCCGGATCGACAGCCCGGAGGCCTCTCCCACCACGGCCTGCTCCGCTCAGGCCTGCTGAAGGTAGCCCAGGGTAGCAGGAAGAGCGGCAGGACGCTGGCTGGCCCGGCCTTGCAGTTCCCTTCCGGCGCCTGTGGGCCTGTCTCAACTGGAAAACTAAGAGCTCATTGCCACGGGGTCCGAACTCTCTGCACGGCATGCAAAGCCCTTCCCAGTGAATCTACCTTCACAGCTTCACCTCTGTTTGCTCCCCGCTGGCCGGGTTCCCCAAACTCTTCCCCTCTCTCCCGCTGGCTTTCTCAAGTAGCCTGGACAGAGCAGGTAGAATGACGTTGATTAACCCCCTAGGGAACGCCCCCTGCAGAGCCACACCCTAAGTATGCCTCTTCCCCTCCCCAGGAAAAGTGAATCGTTTCTTTCTCTTCTCTCCTCAACGTTTGCATGCACCTCTCTAAGAGGCTTTCCATTTTGCAATCGCAATGGTATGTTTACATGCCTTTTCCTTCATCAGAAGATGAGCTTCTTGAGGATCGAATGGATCCTCTTTATATTCCGAGCACGACCACGGTATGGGTCATACCACTGTCGCCTTATGAATGGTCATCCTGTAAATATCTGAACACAGTGCTGGGCAAGCCCAAAAGAGACAACTGATGCGCAAATACTTAAAACTGACGCACAAAAACTAAAAGGTGCTGTGCACCTGTGAAGGGTAACAACTGTTATCATGCTGTCCTCCACCCCAAATTCTACACTTCGTGACGCCATTAGAACCCCTTCCCCTGTCTGCCCAGTTCTGGAACCTGAATTCTGGGCTCACTGCAAGCCCTCGGCTGTTCAATCGATCCACAATATTACTGGTCCTCGGAATGCCAGTGTTGGGGACTAAAAGGGCTTTGGGAAATTATCCAGTCATTTCCACACTGATACCGTCCATACAGATGTCACATGGCAGCACAAGTGGATTAAATAAAGGGGCCCCAAGTCCTTAGCCCTACCTGCTTTACCATTTCTACATCCTGGGTTCCCACAGCATTCTCAGAAAAAATAATCACGTGGCTTTCAAAGTTAGCAGCACATTGATTAATCCAACCTCAACATGTGACAGTTGAAGCAGCTGAGCTTCCTAACAGAAGAGTGGCTTTCCTAACATCACGCGAGTCTCACACACCATCGGGACGTACCTGGGGTCCCTGACTTCTGCCCATCAAAGCCTTGCCCTGCATTGCTGCCTGCTTAGGGCTGAGTAATGATGGATGTAGCTGCATATCTTGTCATGCTGAGTTCTTACAGGTCTGGGATGTGTCAAGTTCCAAAAAAGAATTTCAGTCTCCGCTAGAGCAAACCTTTCTGAAACAGGGGTTGGGCAAATTATCAGGTCAGTGATCTGGAAACACAGTGCAGTTAAGGACTGTCATGAGAGTCTATTCCCCATGATCCCAGCAATAATTATTTTTTTATTTTTATTTTTTGCAGTACGCGGGCCTCTCACTGTTGTGGCCTCTCCCGTTGTGGAGCACAGGCTCCGGACGCGCAGGCTCAGCGGCCATGGCTCACGGGCCCAGCCGCTCCGCGGCATGTGGGATCTTCCCAGACTGGAGCACGAACCCATTGTCCCCTGAATCAGCAGGCGGACTCTCAACCACTGCGCCACCAGGGAAGCCCCCCAGCAATCATTTTAAAGGCAAAAATTTTATACCAGGATTCAATATCGTTTTCCCCATCCACATACTCATTTTCTCAGAGATGATGGCAACAGAACGAAGACCATGGTTAATCATGAACCGTGTTCTGACATTACTATTTGCCACAGAGACAAATTCAGGGTTATAAGGTGGCTCTGCCTTGGGCTGCATCCAAAGGGTTTAGTTACTTGAACACCAAAGTACCTTATTATAATGAGGTTTCTCCTAGGAGATACCTAAAGGTAGACCCTGCAGGCAGCAAGGAGAAGTAGAAGGAACATTGGGCCAGGAGTCAGGAGATCAAGCCCTGTTCCCGTCTCTGACACTGACTGTGAAACCTGAAGCAAATCAACTGTCTTTTTAAGTCTTCAGTTTCTCAACTACAAAGTGGGAATAATCATGCCTTCAAGACCTTTTCCAAAGGCATTAAGAATTAGACCAATTAAGATTATGGATATAAACGTGCTCTGTGAACAATAATATTAATGCAAAACACCTATGTGCCTAAATAAGGGCTAGTTAGTCATAGGGAGTCGTTCTCCCCTTGGGGTTGTTCTTCTGGGTACAGAAGAGAAAAAGCTTCCTTTTCCAGCATCCTGCAATGCTTGCTCCATCCCCCAGCTCCCTCTTGGCCCCTGGCAGCCACAGGATTGCTGATCACTTTCCAGGAAATTGAGAGAGAGGCGGGGCTGCTCCTGCTGAGGAGTTGCTTTGGGAAGCTAGAGGGCAGACAAAGGGAGCATTCTCTCACCCTGCTTTCCCCTTCGCTTTCTTCCCAGGCACAAGGAGAAAGAGTTTGCCAAGTCCAGGCTCTGGGCAAACTCTGAGTGAATTGGGGAAGCCATTTCTCTTCTCTGAGCCTCCATTTTCCAATATGTGAAGTGAAGAGGCTGAATAGAATGATATTTACGTCTAAGGGTAACAATGTAATTTACTGCCAGAATAGAGACACTTTTGAATGTGAAAAATTGTTAATAATTACGACAATAGCAAATAGGACTGTACCAGGCAAACTGGGTGTATGGACATTTTATTAAACCCTGTTTCAACTTGCACTATTACTGGAAAAACAAGAAAACAAAATGACCTTGAGGAAAAAAGATTTCAGTTCCCTCAGTGTGGTCTTGGCCACATGGCAACTAGGATCTACAGGTTGTTTTTACATTGTTCTCAGTCACCAAAGGCAAAGTCAGTATTCAGTCACACATATAAAAGAGCCTGCATATCATAAAGGATTTCTACATTCTTTAGCTCCAGGCTACAGCCCTGTGAGGCAAGCCTGTGAAGGCGTTAATACTATTGGAGAGATTTTTTTTTTTTTTTTTAAAGGCCTAGAGAAAGTTAAGAGCTTGCCCAAGGTCAGGGAGCAAAGGGAAGCACAGTCTTGTCCTAGGCTCTTGGCCCTGTACTTCCTCCATTGGGCCAAGTTAGTAAGGAGAGCACTTCATCTGCAAAGGCAGACTGGCTTTAGGTTGGCTACCTTCCATCCAAAAAGTTCCTTCCCTACCCATAACAATGATACTCAAAGCATAGAAATTTCTTTAGACCCCTGAAGATTGAGGTTGACCAGGGTCTTAAGAATTGGCTAAACTTATAGACGAGGAAACCAAAACCCAGAGAGAATGAGTTGGCCAAGATTACCCATCACGATCCACATCCAAGTAGAATTTAGATCCCCAAACTCCTCCTTTAGCACTCTTTTAATACTAACTAAACATAAATAGACTTAGGAAAGTAAACATAACTTATATCCCTTCTGTACCTTTCAAAGATTCATGAATTACCTTCTGATTTTCTAAGGTTGAAGAGCCTCAAGCTATTCCTTCCTTCCTTGAGCTTGCAGAAGCGAGCTGAGAATATTTAAGTCTAAGGCATTGCAACAGACACTTCTTATTTCTCTTCCCTGCACTTCCAGCTAAGATCAAATTAAATGAAGTTTCCTCCAGGGCAAAGCTTCCCTAATTCAAAATGTTTACCAGAGTCCTGAGGGCAAAACCAAAGGGAGCTTGCCACTCAGGGATGAGCACTTGGAAAATGAATAAGGAGGCTTGGGTTGAAGTTCTGGTTCAGCTACTCCTTAGCGGCACTCCCTTGACCAAGTTATTTGCCCTCTCTGGGCCTCAGTTTCTTCATCTGAAAAATAAAAGAGTTGTATTAGGTAATGTCTAAACATTCTTCTAGCTCTAATAAGCGGTGAATATCCAAATGGTAAGTGTAGGTGTTTTTGAGTGGGGGGGGCTGATCAAATACTTTTCTATCCATTAGCGTCCTAGAAGTCAGTGCCAGGAGAGGTTTTTGTCACCCATCACATCTTGCTGGTGGATATTTCCTGCCCCTCTGCCATACTGCTGATTAGCACAAGTAACTACTTGTGCCGGCTAAAAAAGGCAAAGGGGCTGGTCACCCCGTCCAGTACAAACCAGGGGGGTGGTGAATTAAATCAGACGCGTTAGCCAAGTTGCCTAATTGGCCGATTCCTCATAAATACAGCTCTGGCAAACTTTGCTCAAAGCTTCATCATTTATTGCCTAATTTATTACCTGTGCTGAGATCATTGCTGTATATATTCCTCCAAGGAACTGTAATTATAGGGCAAAATAACAACCAAAATAAAGTCCAAAAGTCCCTGAAGGTGGAGGAAAACTTTCCAAAAGACATATATAGCAATGACTTATTTCTAATACTGAAGACCGACAGCACAGCTTGTGATTCTGAGCTGAAAGTTCAGCCCTTCAGCCCCAGAATGCCCATTCTGTCAGTCTTCCTCTTAAGTGGGAGGTGAAGCTTCTTGGAGCCAACTTCTCTGTTTCTTGCCCAGCACCCTCTCTCTTTCTTCTCATATAGAAAGTTCTTATTCAGTGGAAAATCTATCCTGTGTACTATATACGGAAACAGACTCTTCCCACATAGGCAAAGAGGCAAACATATGTCCTGGGCCAGGTCACCATATGAAGATGAAAGTGAATATGAGACCAAAGCAAGTCAATCCAATGGCTCACCATGACTTCTCTGCATTTTTTTTTTTTTTTTTTTTTTGCGGTACGCAGGCCTCTCACTGCTGTGGCCTCTCCTGTTGCGGAGCACAGGCTCAGCGGCCATGGCTCACGGGCCCAGCCACTCCGCGGCATGTGGGATCTTCCCGGACCGGGGCACGAACCCGCGTCCCCTGCATCGGCAGGTGGACTCTCAACCACTGCGCCACCAGGGAAGCCCGACTTTTCTGCTTTTAGGGAAGATGATTAGTTTTTCCCATTGGGTTTACTTAGTTGATGTAATGTGAGTCTTACAGGTGATTATCCTGCCCATATGTGGAGAGAGCTGGAGAGAAGAAAACCTGATGATATTATCTGAGCCCCTGGATACAGCCAAGCCTAAAGCAAGCTACTCTTAGGATTTTCTATTACTGAGTTAATTAATACCCTCTTTGGCTTGGGCTATTTTAGTTAGGTTTCTGTCATTTGCAACCAAAATAATCTTGACTCATGTTAGTTAGTTTCTTATTAAATCCTCCATAGGGCCTTTGGATATCAGAGCTGAAATAGTTTCTAATGTGTTCCAGTCCACCGTGAATATATAGAGAAACTGAGAGGATCTGCTCAAAGTTACCCAGAAAGGTTCTAGGACTAGAAGCCAGCTCTTTTCATCACTCTAAAAGATTCCCCAGAGGTCACTGACTCTAATACTCAAGTTGATTCGAATGTCAACTCTACAGTGTGAAACACAGAAAAAAAAGTCTCTTTAACTCTGAACATCATTCTTTTCAAGAGCCTTAGGAATGCCACGTCTCTGAAACTCCCCAAAACATTCTGATCATACATTTGTGTCATCCTTTCATTTCTCATAACATTTTTATTGCTGTTATAATTCCAGAATAAAATGTCTAGCTTCAAATCCCATCTACTGTTTACTTACAAATTGTGTGAACTTGGACAGGTTAGTTGTAATATTGTGTGTCTGTGTCTTCATCTATGAAATGGAGGTGATATGAACAGTGTTCACTTCATAGAACTATCATAAGCATTGATGAAATCCTTGTAAAGCGTTTAGCCCAATGGCTGGCTTACAGCACTCAATAATTTTGACTATTGCTATTAGTTTATGATTTTTGAAACAACACTGAGATATAAGACAGCATATAGATAAGAAAGTCAAGGACCAGAGAGGATAAAGGACATGCCTAAGGCAACACGGTAGTGAGCTGAAGAACTGAAACCAAGTCCCAACTCACGTGATCCATATTGTAAACTTATTCCATAAAGCAGTTGGTCATTTCAGATAGTACTCACTCATTCATACATTCACTGATTCTTCTATCCTTATTTCACATACTCATTAATTCAGCAAGTATTTCCTGAGAACCATAGGTCCTTTCCAGCCCTGGAATCTACAATTTAGAGATCTGGGTTAGTTCTAGTTCTTTCCTAATTCACTGTTGAGGCCCAGGGCAAGTGATTTCATCTCTTTGGGCACCAGTTTCTTCAAGAGACTGGGCCAGATGTCTATAAGGCTCCCTCCATAGCAAGCTCCCATTTGCTGTCCTCAGTACTACGTGCTTGGAGGAGATAAAGATGCAGTCCAGGGGCTTACCTGGAGGAGCCCACAGCTAAATGGGAAGAACAAATATAACTGATGTGACTCGCTCCAGAATGCTGGAGGACAACGTATGTCACTTGAACAATGTTTCTTAATGAAATAAATTTGATATCTACATGCCATGTGCCAAGGTTCATGAGAAAGTTGATTTCTGGCATGTTGGAGGTGGGGTGGGTCACTCCCCTCCCCCAGATGGATGATCATGTACATGAACTTTCACATAGAGTTACACACTGGCAGCCCTGGGGCCCGATGAAGGCTGTGCAAGTGTTTTGTTTGGCCCACAGTGCTTTTTTTAAAAATTTTAAGTCAACTTTTAGTAGCTGGGAAGTTTCTCATTAAAACTCAGATTTCTGGCTTCTCTTGAAAAAGCAAAAGATCTAGCAACACTGGGCTGGAATCTTTACAGTGGCAACTGACACCTTACTGCTTTCTCTTGTAGAGGGGATGCATCTCTCCCTAATTAGAGGTGAAAGTTTGGCTTCATCTTGAGACAGACTGTATGAATTCAGGAAAAATGTTCATCAGGGCTTTTCTATTATGCAAATTTAAAAATATTTATGGGGAAAGTAATAGGGGAGCTAGATGTATTGTAATAACCTGTAATAGATATATTTAATACATGTTTATATTTATAAATGTGTAATTTATATTTTTATATATTATATAATATATATTTATATAAACATAGATTTTATTTTGAGAAATTTCAGTTTCTGGACTTCCTTAGGTATTAATTTTAGTCTAGCAAGGGGCCAGCATGCTTTGATATTTCATTGAAAGAAATGCTTCTAGATCTGAACAAATCACTTATACATGTTACTTCCTTTCTTCAAAGGGTATTTGAGTTGGTAACTCTGGGTCTTACTGTGATGTACTGGTAATCCGGCTCTCTGAAGAAAAAAGTCTTGATTTTGCCAAATTCCTTGTGTAAGTACGCCCACCATAGCCAAATGCAAGGATGGTTTAACAATTGACTCTTTTTTTTTTTTTTTAACATCTTTATTGGGCTATAATTGCTTTACAATGGTGTGTTAGTTTCTGCTTTATAACAAAGTGAATCAGTTATACATATACATATGTTCCCATATGTCTTCCCTCTTGCGTCTCCCTCCCTCCCACCCTCCCTATCCCACTCCTCCAGGCTTTCACAAAGCACCGAGCCAATATCTCTGTGCCATGCGTCTGCTTCCCACTAGCTATCTACCTTACTATGTTTGTTAGTGTGTATATGTCCGTGACTATCTCTCGCCCTGTCACAGCTCACCCTTCCCCCTCCCCATATCCTCAAGTCCGTTGTCCAGTAGGTCTGCATCTTTATTCCTGTCTTACCCCTAGGTTCTTCATGACATTTTTTTTCCTTAAATTCCATATATATGTGTTAGCATACGGTATTTGTCTCTCTCTTTCTGACTTACTTCACTCTGTATGACAGACTCTAGGTCTATCCACCTCATTACAAATAGCTCAATTTCGTTTCTTTTTAAGGCTGAGTAATGTTCCATTGTATATAATGTTCCATTGTATATGTGCCACATCTTCTTTATCCATTCATCCGATGATGGGCACTTAGGTTGCTTCCATCTCCGGGCTATTGTAAATGGAGCTGCAATGAACATTTTGGTACATGACTCTTTTTGAATTTTGGTTTTCTCAGGGTATATGCCCAGTAGTGGGATTTCTGGGTCATATGGTAGTTCTATTTGTAGTTTTTTAAGGAACCTCCATACTGTTCTCCATAGTGGCTGTACCAATTCACATTCCCACCAGCAGTGGAAGAGTGTTCTCTTTTCTCCACACCCTCTCCAGCATTTATTGTTTCTAGATTTTTTGATGATGGCCATTCTGACTGGTGTGAGATGATATCTCATTGTAGTTTTGATTTGCATTTCTCTAATGATTAATGATGTTGAGCATTCTTTCATGTGTTTGTTGGCAGTCTGTATATCTTCTTTGGAGAAATGTCTATTTAGGTCTTCTGCCCATTTTTGGATTGGGTTGTTTGTTTTTTTGTTATTGAGCTGCATGAGCTGCTTGTAAATTTTGGAGATTAATCCTTTGTCAGTTGCTTCATTTGCAAATATTTTCTCCCATTCTGAGGGTTGTCTTTTGGTCTTGTTTATGGTTTTCTTTGCTGTGCAAAAGCTTTGAAGTTTCATTAGTTCCCAAAACAATTGACTCTTAATATTTCTGAAATATGCTGGGCTTTTTCAGCCTTCATAATTGCTTACACAAAAGACATCTGTCACCTTACAAAAAGTTTCACCATAATCTTCATTTCAGTTGCGATTGTGATTACAAAAACTTGAAGTGCACACACTTTTCAGGAATCTCTAGCTTCTAAACCGCCATGTACTTAAATGTCCGTGTGTATGTGTGCGTGTGTCTGTGTGTGCTAATTACCAGGTTTAATTTGACACAGATAAAGAACATGCTGAATTTGTCCAGAGGCCCATAGACTTAACCCCCTTGGCCGGCTTGACGTTTGAAAGAAGGATCCGTTCCACACATCAGAGAAGACCCACTTAGGACAGGAAGTGAGTCATCTGTGTTCCACAGAGGACTTGTCTCAGATTGGACTATACTAAATGTGAAACAGATTAAACTGGAACAAAATCATGACATATTTGTTCCCTCCCACACTGTGTGACATTTCATAACCCCTTGGTACTTTGCCCTGAAACGGTCTTCAGAAATCACCTGACCCCCTTGTTCTCTGGAAGGGGAAACTGAGGCCCAGAGAAGGGCAGTGCCTTGTCCAAGTTCACACAGCCTATTTAGAGCAGACCCAGCATCGGATCCCTGTCCTGAATCCCAGTCAAATGTTCTAAAGAAACATACACATACGAGCTGAGTTTTTAAAGAAAAAAAAACCTATTCTTTTGTTTAACCTTTATTAGTAACTCGATGAGCTATTTATTGACTTTTTATAATTGAAAATTAAAATTTTAGCAACTAACTTCTAGTTCTACTGGGGTCCTAGGACATCCCAATGGAATCCAGCTGAAAAAGCTTAAAGAAGTCTTCACATAAGTGAAACGTAAGACAATACACACAACTTTACAGCAAGAGGTAAATGTTATTTTAACCATCAGTAAAGAACTGTGTCATTGTAAAAATAACAAAAAGAACCGATTCTTTTCATTTTAATCTTTGTAGTTAAGATTTGGAGATCATCTCTCGAGGTTTTCTGCAATTTAAGTTTGAGATGTGAACGCAGTAGAAGGATGCATGCCAACCTGATAAACTGTTACACATGCAGTATTGGAGACTAAAGAGGAGCTATTAACTTTAAAAGAGAGAGAGAGAGGAGTTTTTGTGAGCTTTTTCATTTGTCAAATGATCAGTTGCAGTTTAGGGAGTAACAGTATTTCAAGACACACTCACTCAAACATCATAGCGCCTGATCAGCAGACAGGAATCATTTGGTTCATATCTTTATATCTAGTCTGAAGAAAGGCAACCAGGTCTTCTCAGAGTGCAGGAAGAATTAGAAACAAAACCTCACTCTTCGTAGCTCCCCAATTCACTCTCCTGGATCTGTCTTTCCCCACGGTCACCAGCTCTGTCAGCCCTCTGGTATCAGACAGAGGAGTGAGCCTGGAGTCGGGAGTCTTTCTACAGAGTCGATACTGAACCAGCTTTGGAACATTAGACCCCTGCTTCTCAAACTTGGGGTGTCTAGGAATCACCTGGGGTACTTGCTAAAATGCAGATTCCTGGGCCCACTTCCAGGACATCCAATCTCCTACGTCTGGCTTAGTTCCCAAGAATCAGCATTTTAACCAGCATTCCTAGTTGATCCTGGTATCATTAGATGGTAGAACCAACATACCAAAATCCTACCAGCTGTAGGCAAATTGTCCCCTTTTTTCTGAGCCTGAATTTCCCCATATGTGGATGAGGAGGTAGGACAAGGATCATCTCTAAGATCACCTCCTGATTCAGGCAATGGAGCTCTTATGACTTGGGAATGAACAGGCTGGGCCCTTGCCTTGCTCTGGGTTAGCTCCGTAGCCCAGATGGGCCATGTGCTTACAGCAGCATTTAACTCAAATACAGGTACTCGTTCACACAGAGCTCAGTGTGGACCATGGAGGGGTTCAGGGGTTCCCTGCCTGTTCATCCCCGCTGCACACCATCTGCAGCATGCTCTCTAACTTGTTCTCCTTTTCACCACTGCAGGTCCTCAGTCTGCGGACCCTCACCTATGCAACCCACTGTCTGTCCTCAGGCAGGAATGTCCAGGAACTGCCTGGTTCTCTAGACCCCTAATCCTGCCTCAGATCTAGAGTCCACTAAGCAGGTGATGCTCCAGGTTAATCAACTTGAACTACTCAGAAAAAAGTAAAACCTGAACAGAGAGTGAGTTCCTTTAAGATAAGGGATGCTAGGCAGAGATATTCTTTTTCCATTCGTTAAGATACTCTAATGATTACATAAAGCAGCTACAAAATTTTTCATTAGCATTTGTAAATCCTCAGAATTAAAGAGTCAACTATTGTAGGTTGGCCAGACAAAAAGAACTTGTTCCCAGCCTTTGACTCTCCAAGGCAGTGGATCTTCTGGTTCCTTCCAATGCCCTGAAGTTATGACTTGCCCTGGCCATGGCTTCTCCTACCTATTATTACAGGGTTTTAACCCCTGGGCTCAGATGTGCTCACCAGGCCCTTCCTAAGGTCAAAAGATCTCCACAGTTGCCTAATTGCTTCTACATCTTGACTCTGGACACTTTCTTTGAAGACCTCCTGAGTCTTGCATTTTAAGCTCCTGCAGTTAAGTTACTCAACTTTGTTTCTTCATCTTTCTCCAATACTTATAGTCCCATGGCAAAGCGTTGACCAGAGCACAATATATACAGCAAAAAGAAAGGGTCCCGGGGGAAAAAAACACAAGTCACCAAAGACTCTTAATTCTCAAAGTGCAGTTGGAGTGCCCATTGGCTGAGAGCCACTTGTAGGATGGGGCAGTAATGATTATTGGCTGAAAGGACGCAGCCAAGTTTATCCATCTCTTATTGGCTGAGAGCATATTCTAACCCTCCAATCCCAGGTAGAAATATTTATGACATGCTATGTATAATACATGCTTCAAGGGAAAAAATTCATAGTAATTACGGTTAAAATGAATCTGTGTTATTAAATGAGGTATGCCAGAAATTAACTTTCCTTTCCATTCTTTATGAAGCAAAGAGCTTCTGGTCAGTAAGAGATTTCCAATGTTTTCAAACTGAGCTGATATAATTTCAGACAAAGGTAAAAAAAACTTGACATTTTCATTAGCATTTGTGACTTTAACATCAGTAAATGGACTATTTCTGCTAGGCTTTCTAAAACACTGAAAATATTTTGAAGACACTTTATTGGTTTTGCCATAAGCATCAATCCCCCTTCTTCTGGTTACAGCACCAACCCCTTTTCCCCATCCCACCCCATACCACATCAATCCATAGACCACCCCCAGCTCCAGGGATATACTTGGACCAAAGTCAATCCAAGTCCACTTCCTCTTTGGTTACAAGGACGGTTAACTAACAATAAATTTTGAGAGATAAGCCCAGTACTCTTTTGAAAAAGTTACGGAAGAAATGGGTTTTCATTTTCCCTGGGGTTGCTACCAGCCATACTGCCACCACAAAGGGTATGCCTGAGCATCGAACCAACACAGAAGGAAGCAAAGATGAGAGTGAGAGAGCAGAAGTTGATGACAACTCAAGTGCCTTGGTTGTCAAACCAGAAGCCAGCTCTGCCCCCAAGAAGTCCCCCTTTTTTTTTTTTCTTTAGCCAATATAAGTCAGGCTTTTGTCACTTACAACCAAATAATTCTATCTACTCCCTCCTTCCTCTCATTATTACTTAAATAGATCTCTGAGCACCAGGGATCCCTGGTTGGGAATCATTAACCAAGCACCAAGGAGATCACAGAAATGTGTTTGCTATATCTGTCGATCTGAATCCATATCTAATTCAAATCTCAATCTCAAATTCGCTGATTCATGTTTATTGAGCTTCTACCGTGTACAAAATCTTCCTGGCACCTGTGTGGGAAGCTAGATGACTCCACCAGCCCCTACCACTCTCACAGACTGATAAAAGAACTAAGAGGACAACAGGGGAGGAACAGAATCTTCTAGGTGGGAATCTGGGAAAGCTTCATAAAAGAGAGTTCACCAGAGATGGGCCTTAAGGGATTAAATGAGTCACAGTTGACCTAGACTAGAACCCATGTTCTGCTTCCTTGTCCAACATTCAGCTTAAACCCCACAGGGGTCAGTGCTAGTGCAGGGTCATGTTCTGGAGGAAAAAGCCTACTGCTGTTGGTCCCCCAGGTCCTGCTAATGGCTATGTGGGGCCTCCTGTAGAGACAGGGGCTCAGGCCACCCAGAAGTACATTGGGGGAATCATAAGACAAGAGCCACCTGCCTGTAAATCACCTCAGAGTATCCGGGAATCATAAAACAGTTGGATAGCTAGAATCATTAGATGCCAGAGCTAGTGGGGACCTTGGGAATTATCAGCCTCTTCATATGACAGATAAAAGCCTGGAAAACAGAACAGGTCAAGGACTAGTCCAAGATCACTCCTGCCCAGTCATTCCCAGAACCCAGGGCTCCAGGAGACACCATGATTATTTCAATTCCACCCCAGCAGGAGTGAGAAGAGGAGTCTGGGATTGTATTTTGATCGATGCTGTCTTTTATCTCTGATAGTTTCCTGTGCCTTGTCTTGCTTCAGCACTTCCCTTGATTTTTTTTTTAACATTTTTATTGGAGTCTAATTGCTTTACAATGGTGTGTTAGTTTCTGCTTTATAACAAAGTGCATCAGTTATACATATACATATGTCCCCATATCTCTTCCCTCTTGCATCTCCCTCCCTCCCACCCCAATCCCACCCCTCTAGGTGGTCACGAAGCACCGAGCTGATCTCCCTGTGCTATGCGGCTGCTTCCCACTAGCTCTCTACCTTACGTTTGGTAGTGTGTATATGGGGGAGGGGGAAGGGTAAGCTGTGACAAAGTGAGAGAGTGGCGTGGAGATATATACACTTCCCTTGATTTTAACGTGCAATGAGCCTCTCCGGGGGCTGAGTCGTGCAGGCCTGGAGGACTTCCTTTGGCTCTTTAGCCAGTGACCATTGTTTCACTGGCTTTCCAGCCAATAACCATAAAATCTCCCCAAGAAAGCCCCTGCTGAGGATGCAGTCTTCTTGAGCTCCACACGGGCTTCTAGTGAAATGTGGATGCCATCAGGGGACGGCCGTTTGGGGACTGGTTCCACTTCTTGCCAAGTCACTCCTCCAGACTCTCAGAAACATAATAAAGGGAAGAAATAATTATTCAACATACCAAAAGGAAGGCATGGTGTGTGCCTATGGGATGGCTTTTTTTTGCAAAGCACATGAAGGGTCCTAGGGCACGGTGCAGAGGGAGCTGCCTTAGTCTGTAATAATCTTTGCTTCCCCTGGTGCACTTTTATCAGTCACACCCATGACTCTTTCAAAAGCCTCGTGAAGAAGGCAAGACCGAGTTCTATCCTCCCCATTTCCTAGGTGAAGTAACTGAGACTCGGGGAGGGGAAGCCACCTGTCCCCTCTCACCCATCTAAGAAGTGGCAGACCTGGGGCAGTCAGAACCCAACCTGTCCCACGGTGGCCAGCACTCATTTTACAACGTCTCAGGGGTCTTGTCCACAGCCAGTTCTGAATCACCCCTAGGGCTGGCAAAGGATGAGAGGCCAGGGGTCTTTGTTGGTGTGACAAGGGAGCTGGGGCAGGGGTCTCCTTTATTCTCCTCCATGAGCCACACCTGACACTCAGAGCTGAGCTACTCCTTTTGTAAATCTCTGATATTAGTAACAAGGCTGGCTAGAGGTAGTGTTACATAATGAAATCAGCAACTGGACATTGGATACTAAATGAATGAATGAACAGATGAATAAATGCAGTAGCTCTCACCTTAACGTAGTACACAAACATTGATAATATTTCAGCTGGCACAGAAGACGGACCGGAGACCATTTCTAAGGTCTGGTCTCTGCCCCAGAGGAACACACATTCCAACAGGAGAAGAAACAGACACGCAGACAAATAAATGACCATGCACCGTGACGGAAGCCGGAGTGCAGCTAGGTAGATGGACTCTAGAAGCCCAGAGCAGGAGGTTTGCTTCCCATGCAACCAAACTTGCAACCGTCTGTCCGCCCAAGCTTCCCTAGGGTTGCAGGAACCGGCATGACTCATCTTTCCCTCCCTATCAGACATTACGCTGGGAACATCCGAGATCACCAGTTAGTGTGGGCTGAATAAATTCTCCCGGAGGAGTCGTGAAAGCTTCAGCCATGTAGGTGACCTGGGCCATGGGACAGAGTCTGCAAGCTACCTGTCCCAGCCTCCTATGACAAGGATCTCAGCCGTCCCAGCCTTCCCTGGGACCCGTGCTCAGAATCAGCGGGCCCCAGAGCCCTCTCTCACCTGCTACAGTTATCTTAAAAGGTGGAGTGAGATCAAGGCACAGGGAACGTCACAGTCACAGTAGCCTGGCTCATCCCTCAGGGCTAGAACACCTCGCCTTGAACAAGCGAGATAAGAGAATAAAATAACGCCTGACACAGCCTTATCACCTGATAATACGACTTCAGTTTTTCCATTAAAATTACTGAGAGCCACAGTCTTGTACTTTGGCTGATAATAGATCACAGGCGACAAAGCTATTAATTTTTATCTCTGCCGTGCAATATATCCAAGGGGGAAAAATACTTTTTCTGACGGTGGAAGTTGGATATGAATTTTTTCCTCCTCCCACCTTTCGTTTCTCACACCTTGCTCATCCATGAGCCTCTAGGAATTTTTAATCAAAAATGTATTAAACAGGGGCTTCCCTGGTGGCGCAGTGGTTGAGAGTCCGCCTGCCGATGCAGGGGACACGGGTTCGTGCCCCGGTCCGGGAAGATCCCACATGCCGTGGAGCAGCTGGGCCCACTGACCCTGCGCGTCCGGAGCCTGTGCTCCGCAACGGGAGAGGCCACAGCAGTGAGAGGGCTGTGTACGGCAAAAAAAAAAAAAAAAAAAAAAAAAAAAGATGTATTAAACAGACACGGATCTGGCTATGCTATGACCGTTACATAATGTTATAAATCTCTCTCTCTTTTTACTCTACCCCCATCCTTGGAGGACTTGGTACAGGTATTTAGAACACAATTTAAAGGACTTGAGTCAGTTAGTTGCCTCTCTAGTCCTTGATATTCCCATCTTGAAAATGAGGAGTCTCCGTAATTGCTTCCAGCTTCAATACTCCAGGACCGTATGACTGAAGGAGACATGGAGCGGGTCAGTTGTAATGACAAGGGTAGTCTTTCTAAGTACGAGGGCTGCCAGATAACAGTACAACCAGGCCACCACCACCCTGCCCTGGGCCCCATGCCTTAGGGGCAGCCCTGGCCTTCTTTACGGGGCAGAGGTCCATGGTGCCATGAACATGTGTACCTGGAGCCCACATCCCCCTTTCAAAGCAAACTCTGGGTACCTGGGACCCTGAAAGAGCCTGTGCAAATGGCCCAAGGTCTGCTTCCAGGCCCTACCTGATCTCTCCCCTGGCTCCTCATCCCCAGAGCAGATCACAGCCCCAGGGTGCACACCCCTAGGTGTGGTCCAGGGATGGGGGGTGTGATTGATGCTCCACATCTACATCCCACTCTTCCCTGCCCTCAGGAATACTTGGGTGGAAAAGTTTGCAAAGCATTTGTCTTTGGGGTGCGAATGCCTATCAATGCCAGTGAGTAGCAGGGCCAGGGATGGAAGAGAGGGGGGAGGGGTGGGGACAGTGGGGTATGACCAGCAACCTCCATTTGTACTGATACCTGACCTGCAAATGCTGGGGTGGGGAACTGGCTGCCAAAGAACAGCAGACTGTGAAGGATCCACGTTGGAAGGTGGTGGGAAGAAGAGGGGGCCGCTGAGTGGTGATGCTCTTCCCAAGCTGTAGCTGTCCAGTCGGTCACTTCAAAGGCCCACAGGCAAACCCAGGCTCCTTCCCAGGATGGCCTCAGGCCTCTCCTCTGGAGAAATCTGATTTTATATTTTAAAGGTGAGTCTTACCATCTCTTCCTCTCTCTCTGGAATAAGGCTATCTCAGAATTGGTTTCCTTATCATTGATACCCTATCTATTTCGAAAAAACCAAAACAAAAGCCTGGAGAAGGCTTGCAGTAAAAATACCAGGTGGCTAAATACACAGATTTGCCACGTTATGAAAGAAAGGAAACAATCATGCCAGGAACCTTGGATTCAATTTTTACTAAATATAAGAATAAAACAGCTCTGAGCCTCCTGACTGCTAAAGCAAAACTAGAAAAGTGCTGAGTTACCTGGCTTTCATTATGTGATCAAAAGTACAAATACTCATTCTTCAAAGGAGACCAACTTCTGTTGGGCAGAAAATTTGAGGAAGAGTTTTATCATCCACATCCTTTTCTAGGAGGCGCTAAGTAACATAAGGAACCAAATCTTCAACAGTGGTTTTGCAGACAATGCAGAATCATTCTCCACACAACCATTTATTATACTGACACTTGATAAAAATCTCAGGACGTGATATTTTTTAAAAGTTGTGAAGTCATTGCTACAGGAACCTGAGCTAGTATCATCTAAGTAACCAAAATGGATACAAGAAAATAACTCAGAAAAATCAAAGGAATGAACTATTTAAACAAACACTTCTCAAACTTCTCCACCCAGTGTCCCTAACAGCACCCAATGGAAGAGAGAAGAGGAATCCTCTGTGGGATGGGGAGATAGAGGATCAGTCACGCCCTCCTCCATCTCTGGAGCAAAGTAAAATTTATCTTTAAAATGTATTCAATCTTAGCTTGCTACTTTATCATAAACGTGTCCTTATTTTAATATAAAATTAATTTCCCCAAAATCTTGGCTGAAGTTGATATCACTGTGGCTTAGATCATTCCCTGGCACTACCAAGTATCCCCAATGTTTCAAAAACCACGACTGGCTTACACTGTCTCTTATTTGTTCTTTATAACAAATTGATGAGGCAGGTATTACCCATTTTCATCAATGGGGAAATTGAAGAGCAGAGAGATTAAGTACTTTTCCCAGTAGCACGTGGCACCGGAATACATATTAATACTTGAACGAAACTCAGATCTCCTGACTATAAATCCAGTCCTTTTTCCCAGCTTCCGTAATGTCATTTTATCATGTAGGAAATAATCAAGGAGTGAAATGGATGGTCCAGCTAAGGTTTCTGATGTCGTATTACTGAAGCACAGTACCCACCGAACCTGGGAGACCACCCAGGCTTCCAATGGCCCCCCATATTGCACTCTGGCATCACTAGATGTCTCTGATTCATTCTTCCAGAGGATGAATCACCCACGCTCAAATTAGAATCAGTTCATACATTATCAACTTCATGAGGCTGGAGCAGGAGAGGAGAGAAGAGCGTTTTTTTCCCAGGGGCTCCAGCAGCTGTCCCAAACCCTTACAGCGGTGATGGTAAATTGTCCCTTCTCCGTGAGGCAGAGCATCGATCCTGAAAGCGGTAGGATGCAATGAGAGGTCTGGTGACCTGAGTTCTGGTCCTGACTCAGCCGCCGGAGGGTTATGGGAAAACCACTTAACCCATGGGCGCTGGGTATGCCAGGGTATGATCATGAGGAAGAGTGAGATAATGTCTGGGAAGCCCTTTGAGCACCTCAGAAACAAGAGGCTCCATAAACACAAGGTGTTATTACCTCCAAGTACATCAGCCAAGGACATCACAGTTCAGGTCCCTGCAGAAACTCCTCTCTCTCCGGACCTGAAAGGACCAGCTGATCCTTCAGCTTCTCATCCAGCTGAAATGTCCAAGTTTCGGAGGATTTGGGGTGAGTCAACCATCTGGTTAAAGATGAGTGAAGTGAAGACCTCGATCTTTAAATCACAGACCCTCTCAGCTGAAAAGGATATTAGCAATTTATTTTTTTATGATTTTTTAAAACTAATTAATTAATTTATTTGTGGCTGTGTTGGGTCTTTGTTGCTGTGCACGGGCTTTCCCTAGTCGTGGTGAGTGCTGGCTACTCTTCGTTGCGGTCCGCGGGCTTCTCATTGCAGTGGCTTCTCTTGTTGTGGAGCACGGGCTCTAGGTGCACGGGCTTCAGTAGTTGTGGCACATGGGCTCAGTAGTTTGGCTCTCGGGGTCTAGAGTGCAGGCTCAGTAGCTGTGGTACACGGGCTTAGTTGCTCCGCCACATGTGGGATCTTCCCAGACCAGGGCTCGAACCCATGTCCCCTGCACTGGCAGGTGGATTCTTAACCACTGCGCCACCAGGGAAGCCCCATATTAGCAATTTAGATCCCACTCTTCGTTTAGAGAAGGAGAAGCTGAGTGCAGAAAGTCTCGTACATATTCCCTGAAGGCCTGCAAGATGTTAGACAGATGCTGGCTAAGAAGATGACTGGGCTTGGGTCTTTGACTTCAGAGGACTCCCCACCTAGTAGAGAACACAGGCACATTCACAGTTTGTGGACAGTGCAGTACGAGCATTATTGCAAAGCGCCACCAGGACTGTGACAAAGAGGGAGCCGAGGTTGTCCTGCAGCCACGTGTCCTTGGGCAAATCGCTTCAACTTTCAGGCTCAGAAAAACGGAAACACGAGCAATGACATCACTCTCTAACATTTTTATCATGTTTGACAGCTCCCTAACAATTTCATAATCACCGGCTGATTTAATCCTTACAAAAAAGCAGGGAAGGAAGCATTATGATTAGCTCTTCTCTCTAGAGATGGAGTCCCAGGAGTGTGGTCGTGACCTCACTCCCGGATGAGTCATCTGGAAAAGAACCAGGAAGGTAACTGGCCTCTAGTCCCCAGTAGCCTCCTCCCTGCTGTTCACCTGCTGTTCAACTTTATAGACATAAAGTTCTATAGATCTACAAGTTCGTCGAAGTTGCAAGGTGACCTGGAACTGAGGAGGCTTTGGATAAGCATTTGTAATGATTGGAGAACTGGGAAAAGAATCAGCATCTTTTCCATCTAAACTCAGCTACCAATAAAACATTTCTTAATTCAAGTGACTTGGGCTTCCCTGGTGGCGCAGTGGTTGAGAGTCCGCCTGCCGATGCAGAGAACACGGGTTCGTGCCCCGGTCCGGGAGGATCCCACATGCTGCGGAGCGGCTGGGCCCATGAGCCATGGCCGCTGAGCCTGCGCGTCAGGAGCCTGTGCTCTGCAACGGGAGAGGCAACAGCAGTGAGAGACCCGCGTACCGCAAAAAAAAAGACTTAATATGTTTTCGTAAGAACCTCGGGTTATTTTATATTTCAGTATTTTAAATTACACAAATAGGGCTTCCCTGGTGGCTCAGTGGTTGAGAGTCCGCCTGCCGATGCAGGGGACGCGGGTTCGTGCCCCGGTCCGGGAAGATCCCACATGCCGCGGAGCGGCTGGGCCCATGAGCCATGGCCGCTGAGCCTGCGCATCCGGAGCCTGTGCTCCGTCCGCAATGGGAGAGGCCACAGCAGTGAGAGGCCCGCGTACCGCAAAAAACACACACACACACACACAAATTACACAAATAGAACATGAATATAGTTTTACTGCAAAATGTTCAAATATCTAAAAGCAAATGTCCTTTTGACTGACCCCCGATCCCAATCCCTACTCCCTGCTAACTCTCCACCCTTCTCCTCCTTTCCCCCCACCCCCGCCCCGACTCCTGTTGTTAGTACTTATCAGTATCATTTTAGCCCTTCACTCTATGCAACTAATTACATGTGCATATAGAAATACCCCAGTGTGTCTTGCAGCTTGTTCCTTATGTAAATGGTCTAATGGTGTGTACGTTGTTTTACAATTTTTTTTAACTTAATGTATAGAGGAGCTCTAGCCTTGTTAGCTGTCATAGATGTACTGTATTCCCCGGTATTTCGTAATATTACTACCCTGCAGTTAAGCCATTCCCCTGTGAATGGACCTCTAGTGATCTTTATGTTTTTCTCCATCACCAACAATGCTGCAATGAACATTTTTGTATGTGTCACCTTAGAAACACAAATTTGACTCTGAAAGTATTGCACTGATTTGCAGGTTGACCAACAGTGTAGGAGAGGATCTATTTTCTTATATCCTTCACTAAAACTTAATATCATCGATTCTCTTAATTTTTTTTTGCCAATCTGATAGTAAAAATAAAATATGCATTGTTGATGTTAATTTGCATTTCAAGCATATTTTCCTTTAAAATGGGAAATAATAAAAAGTGTTAACACTTAAAATGTGTTCACTTTCTCAGAGAAAACATGACATACTGAAAGATAATTGTCTCTGAGGTCAAAGGGCCTGGGCTGGCTTCCCAGATCTGCCACTGACAAGCTGGGTGACCTCTGACAATTGCTCAGCCTCTCTGTGCCTCACCTTCCTGTCTGTCCAGGCTGTGAAATAGTTGTCATGAAAGTGCTTCATAAATGGTTAGCTCTGTGCAACTGTTAGACATTACCTGACTTTTAAGGTGAATAAACTGATGCTCAGTGAGGTGGGTTGCATATTTCTAGGTACCAAGAAAGCCCCTCATACAGCTACAGTAGCCCCTGTCTTATGTTGGAATATGTTTAATCAGACTTTCTCAGCAAGCTGAAAGATAAGGCCTTGAGTAGTTTCGTTCGTTTATTTGTTGGCTGGTTTTGATTTTTGTTTGTTTGCTTGTCTCTTTTTTTTTTTTACTTCATAGAAGTACATGCAGAATAAGACATAGGTTAGCTGATCGACTGTAGAATGTCATGTTACCTAAACCCCAGAACTCCACTTCACAGCAAAATGCCCCAGTCTCTTCTCATTAATTTCTATTGTCTCAACTGCACTGTTTGCTAGAGAGCAAAACACTCCCTAAATTGACGAGATGAAATATTTGATGCACCTAAGACGTAATCACATTTATTTTCAGACGTGGGAGAACTGCGGGGGCACAGAGGACGTTTTTCATTTTTTTAGCCACTGAACCACTTTTCCCCTTCCTGGCAGCACCCCACTTTCAATCCACAGGGTCTGAGTGGGCCTCACCCTCAGCCCTGGGGTGGAGCATGTGGCCCGGACCTACATCAATTAGCACGTTGCAGTCTCCGGCCCCAGTGATTGGCTGACAGCAGAGCACATGATACAGAAACCCCAATCAAGGTGAACCTTGGAATTTTTGCAGACAAAGCAGGGACAGAGAATTTTCATATGTTCCCACGGCACATGATCCTGAAAGGATTTTGCCCTGGAAACTTCTGGTGGTCTTCTTGAAGGAAAAGAGAAGAAGACCTAAGAGATGGAGAGAGAAAAACCGGATCCCGATAACATTGCCAAAGCCAGACGTCCTCCTGTACACCTCAGTTACAGAACTTAATAAATCCCCCCTACATGCACACACTCTTTTTGGGGGGGTGGGGGGGCTGAATCTGCTGTTGTATCATTTGTGATAACTGACACTAGTGGAATCACACACTCACATTTATGCTCCATGTTTCTTTCTGTACGTGGAGGGCAGCATGGTGTCATGGCAGAAGCCCAGGACTGGAAGGCAGGAGACCTAGGTCTGTCACTGGCTTTGTCTCTTTGGGCATCAGTTTACTTAGCTGTAAAGTGAGAGAGTTGGACAAATAAGTTTGGGACACCTTCCTGCTCTGACACTCTCTGAATCTGTAAACCTGAAACTCCTGGTGCTCTTGTGACCACTGGAAGCTGAGATTGTCAGATACTGACTCTTTGAAGCATTCCATTCATTGTGTTAAAGGAGGGCTTAAGTGGCCCCCAATGGAGGGGACCTGAAGAACAGTAAACAATTAGGTTCCTGTATCTCCACCAGAATTGGCTCCAGAAGAGGGTCAGGCTTTGCAAAAACACAGAACATTCTTCCCTCTGGGCTCCTTGGGAAAACTCTCGGCACGATGGAGGGTGTCTCTCTGGCTATTCATTGCTTGCCAGTGGGAACAGCCAAGGAGGAGAAGGGGTCACATGGCCTGGCCTGCTGCTGGCACAGGGCGCTCTACGCGGCCGATGGCTGGGCGAGGAGGAGGGCTGCCCAACCCCCTACCGAGGCGTCCTTTGGAAGGTGGGCCCAAGAGTTTCCGAGACGTATTCTGCAGCAGTCTCTGTAAAGCAGGATTCAAATTCAGCAGTCTCCGCTTGTCTCTTCCGTATGAAGCATCATGCTAAGCGTTTTCATAGGCATTCTTTTTTTCAACCCCTTTTTTTAAACAACAACCCTCTTGCCCCTTACATCACCTCCAGTTTACAGTTATAGAATCTGAGGCTCAAAGAGGTGAAGTTGAAGTAACTCACGCAGGGACCCACAGCAAGAGTCACAGTGTGTCTCACGGATGGAGGACGAGACCAGGGCCTGAAGGCTGCTTTTGCCTCATCTTCGCCCACACCGCCACCGTCCTGTGAACCAGACCCACAAACGTGTGGGTCGGAAGCGTGTGTTCCAGTCACTGCCCTTCTCACAGCTGCTTTTGTAAACACTTGGAAGCACAGTGTTCTGACCGTTTATGTGCATGTCACTTCCTTGACTGGACTGTGAGTTCTTCAGCAGGGCCTGTGTGATCCAGCTGTATGGCTCCCCCAGGTCCTGTACAAAATAGGAATGTGAAAAGCAGTCCTTCTCTCTGGCCGGCCACTGACCCCAGAGGAGGACTGGACTCAAGTAAGGGTCACCAACTGGATGCGCTTAGGGACCAGGCAGCAGGCAGCGGAAACACAAGAAATCCCAAGCCAGGTCTGAGACAGTAGGGAGTGGTCGGAGATTGAGGGAACAAAACATGCAGGACCCACCTAAGACACTCAGGTCCAAAAGTTTTAGAAAGGTCATACAGCCGAAAGAAGCGTGCAAAAACAACTATACCCCAAAAAATAATAATAATAAAATAATTAAAAAAGAAAAGCATGCAGCCTGGGCCCCAGAGCCCACAATTTACAGCCGCTACTCTAACTCCACCCTGGAACATTCAGCTTGGCTCGGATTGGTGAACACCCCTCCGACACTGTCACACCAGTCTTCCCAGGGGTTCCATACCTGGTTCTCATTTAACACAATGTGTGGTAGATAGTGGACATTTAATATGTGTTTGCTAAATAAAATTTAAAAGAATTAATGTTTACCCAAAGCGCTATAAGCCTCCGTTAGCCAACACCATGCAAAGGAAGCTATTGACTCAAGTTTCACTGCTCTAGGGACCAGAACATTGATTACAGTGTTTGGGTGGGGAACCAACCATACCAGGTAGCTGCATGTACCGTAACACCTAGAGGAGCCCTTTAGGAAACTAAATGATTCATTGAGCGGTCCCCATACTCAAAACAGAAATATACACAGTTCATGACTCTCTAGTATATCCCATCAATCATCCATTCGCTCAACAATTGCAGCACTGGGACCATAAAGGTGAGGAATACAGACAGTGCCTTCCTTCAAGGAATTTACAGTTTTGTAATCAGCTAATCACATAAATAAATGGAAAATCACAACGTAATACGGCTCAGAAGTAAGCTGTGCTTTCAGAGGCCTGGCCGAGGTGGATCAGGGAAGTGATTCAAGAGCTGGCTAAACAGGGGGAGGAACAGCATATGAAAAGGCCCCAGGGGGCTTCCCTGGTGGCGCAGTGGTTGAGAGTCCGCCTGCCGATGCAGGGGACACGGGTTCGTGCCCCAGTCCGGGAAGATCCCACATGCCGCAGAGCGGCTGGGCCCGTGAGCCATGGCCGCTGGGCCTGCGTGTCCGGAGCCTGTGCTCCGCAACGGGAGAGGCCACAACAGTGAGAGGCCCGTGTACCATTAAAAAAAAAAAAAAAAAGCCCCAGGAAAGAAATGTGGCAAAGAAAAGGATGTGCAAGGACAAAGCGGCTGAGCAGAGGAGGGAGGATACATGGTTTAAGAGGCTGGTAGAGGTCAGACCATTCCAGGATTGTGGGCGATGGTAAGAATTTGTATCTTTATCCCATGAGCATTGTGAGTTATTTACTCTGCTAGTGAAAAACATAAAATGGTGGGCTGTTGCCACCGTTCTTCATTCCTCTAACCTGGACCTTCTGCACAGGCTCTTTGGTGCCCACTTCTCTCTATGGGGTCTGTGACAAGGACGAAGAGTTTTAAACTCTTTTGGATGGAAAAAGTTATTTCACGTTTAAAGTCTGAGCTGCAAATGAGATTTTTCCTTCCAGTGTACCGTGACATTGCCGTCGTAACACCATTAGACACCCTTCTGGCAACAGGAGCTCAGAGCCCTACTGTCAGCTACTTCATGTCCAACATCACTTCAGCCAGCACTTTCTCATCTTTGGGATTATTCAGACCACATTTTAACCTGAAAAATATCACAGACTTCTCACTTGACACCAGTTATACTTTCAACTTTTAATGACATAATACCATTTACCTTAGCACCCCTAAAACTGAAATATTTATGTATAAATTCAACAACATACGCTAAAGAGCTATATGAGGAAAACCGCAGTACTCTGATGAAAAGAAATTAAAGAAGATCTAAATAAATGGAGAGATAGTCCAGGTATCTGGATTAGAAAGCTCAATATGGTCAAGATATCAGTTCTTCCCAACTTGATCTATAAAGTCAGAGCAATCTCAATCAAGGGATTATTAATCCCAGCAAGTTACTTTGTGGATGGCAACAAAATGATTCTAAAGTTTGTGTGGAAAGGCAAAAAAAAAAAAAAAAAAAATATATATATATATATATATATATATATATATATATATATATATCCAGAATAATCAACACAGTATTAAAGAAGAACAAAATTGGAGGACTGACACTACCCAACAGTAAGATTTACTATAAAGTTACAGTAATCAAGACGATGTGGCACTGGCAAAGGAAGAGAAAAATCAATGGGACAGAAGAGAGGGCCCAGAAATAGACTCACATATATACAGTCAACTGATATTTGACAAAGGAGCAAAGGCAATTCAATGGAGAAAAGACAGTCTTTTCAATAAATGGTGCTGAAATAACTGACCATCTACATGCCAAAAAAGTGAATCTAGGGCTTCCCTGGTGGCACAGTGGTTGAGAGTCTGCCTGCCAATGCAGGGGACACGGGTTCGTGCCCTGGTCCGGCAAGATCCCACATGCCGCGGAGCGGCTGGGCCCGTGAGCCATGGCCACTGAGCCTGCACGTCCGGAAGCTGTGCTCTGCAACGGGAGAGGCCACAGCAGTGAGAGGCCAGCGTACCGCCAAAAAAAAAAAAAAAAAAAAGTTGCTCAACAACACATGTCAATAGGGAATTTCAAATTTACAATGAGATACACTATACATCTATCAAAATGGCCCAGATCCAGAGCACTGAGTACACACCAAATGTTGATGAGACTGTGGAGCAATAGGAACTCTCATTCATTGCTGGTGGGAATGGAAAAGTTGGTACAGCCACTTCAGAAGACAGTTTGGCAATTCCTTACAAAAATAAACATGCTTTTACCACACAATTCAGCAATCACATTCCTTGATATTTTCTCAGTTGAGCTGAAAACGTATGTCCACGTAAAAACCTGCACATGGATTTTTATAGCAACTTTTTTCATAGTTGCTGAAACTTGGAAGCAGCCAAGATGTCCTTCAATAGGAGAATGGATAAACAAATTATGGTACATCTATACAATAAAACATTTTTCAGTAATAAAAAATTGAGCTATCAAGCCATGAAAAGACAAAGAGGAACCTTAAAGGCATAGCGCTAAGTGAAAGAAGGCAACGTGAAAAGGTTACATACTGCATGACTCCAACTATATGACATTCTGGAAAAGGCAAAACTGTAAGTAAAAAAAAAAAAAAAAAAAAAAAAATCAGTGATTGAGAGAGAGGAAAGGAGAGATGAATTGGTGGAGCACAGGGGATTTTGGGGGCATTGAAACTATGCTGTATGGTACTGTAAGGGCGGATACTTGTCGTTATACATTTGTCAAAACCGATAGAATACACAACACAAACAGTAAACCCTAATGTAAACTATGGCTTCAGCTAATAATAATGTATCGGTATTGGCTCATTAACTATAACAAATATACCACATTAATGCAAGAAGTTAATAACAGGGGAAACTTGGCGGAAGGGCAAAGGGGAGTATGGGAACTTGCTGTACTTTCCGCTTGCCTATTCTGTAAAACTAAAACTGCTCAAAAAATAATGTATATTAATTTAAAAATTCTAATGATTCATAAAGTATATGATGACAACACCACCATGGTTTTCGTAGCCTGGTTTTAAAAATTATATCTGATTAATCACAACAGCGCCCACATATGCTTGAGAAATACAAGTACATATGAGTAAAATACGCCTGTCTTTTGCAGTCTCTAGACAATCTTGAGCACACATGTGGATTCAGAGATTTTCTTGCAAAAACTCCATAGGTTTAAAAGAATCCCGAGTCTGGGAACCACTGTTGAGGGCTTTATAGACATTTCTTGATTAATGAATGAAGCATGCTCCCTTGGAAGATAGGAGAACACTAATTGCGGGTCAGTGTCGTTGATGTCCAATCTCTCTTGACTCTGGGAGACTATGACACGTTTCTCATCACATAGAAGGGAGGACTAAGTAAGAGATTATGTGTTAAAGCATCTAGCAGAGTGCCTGGAATACCATAACCTCTCAGTAACTATTAACCAAACAGAATCTGGCATTATAAAGGAGATCAGTCGTCAGGAGTGGCTGACATCCAATATCTCTTCCGCTTGGATTTGTGACTCAGGCCTCCCCACCCCCTTTTTAATGCTTTGGGACCTCATTTCTGTTCCAGGCCAAAAGTTTTGTCACTCTAAGACTGGACATGGGAAAGAGCTACAAACATCCGTAAGAGAGATCTTGGGAAGGCATCCTATCTGAACCACTCTCCAATTTGCCCCCATACCCCATTTTGTCATGTGCACCTATAAAGTATGAGACCCAAAGATAGAACTTTGGATGAATTTGATATACCTCAGGGTTGAAGAAGAAACTAAAAGCTGTCCTGTCCCTCCATAGTGATACAGCAGCTGAAAAATTATTAAAAGACACTCCAAAATCACAATGGTCTGAAGGAATGAAAATACGTATCCATTACGGACAACAAATCTTTCACTGTGTTTATTCATTCACGGTATTTATTCCTTCAGCTCCAACTGTGTGCAAGGCACTGACAGTGTTGGGTGCTGAGCTAGCTGGCTCTAGTCAGTGTGATAAAAATGTCCTTTCCATGCTGTTCCTTGTAACCTTGAGTGCACAGGGATCCAACTGTTCCCACCCTGCTCTACTGCTGGTCCTGGAGCCTCTGCTCCCCCCGTTTCTTGGGCAAATAATGGATCTTACCTCTTGGAACGGTGAAAGGCCTAGAAATAGTGCCTTGAGAAAAACGAAAGGAACTGGGGAGTTTTAGTTGGTGATGAGAGAACCCAGGAGAGATGGGAACCTTGATTTCACAAATCTGAAGGACCATTATATGGAAGCAGGGTTTGATTTTTTTGGTGTGGAATCAGGAACTAGAACTGCAAAGCAGCTGGAAGTGACAGAGAGACCGATGTCATCTTAGCCAAAGAAAGAACTTTTTACCAGTGAGAAGCCTCCAAGTATGAAATAGACTGCCTTGATGGGAAGTGAGCTCCCCATTACTAGACGTGTTCAGAGACCGGATGTTCAAAAGACAGGGAGCTTGTAGAGGAGGTTCTTTCAGCAAACTTGGAAAGAGTGGGGCTGATCTTTATGTCTTTATTTTTTATGCCAAATCCACTTCTGTAAGCGTTGGGTGTATCCAACGATTTCTGCATTACAAATCAGATAATATTCTACTTCACTTCTGTGTATCTACACATCCTTTAGAGTTTACAAAGTGCTTCCAATTACATGATCTAATTAACTCCTCAGGACAAATTTTTGAGAAGAATTATTATACTCACTTTAGAGTTGAGGAATCTAAAGAAATGAAAGGCCAAGAGAAGCAAATCAATGATAAAATTAAAGGAAATTATCAGACTTCATTTGGGGGCTCGTTCTTCCTCCTATGGAATCACAGGCCAAGGACGTTCATCTCATTTTCAGGATGAAGAGATGAAAAGTATCAGATGCTGGACAAGGGAGCTATGTTTTCTAAGGGGCTAAGAAGCTGTTACTGATTCCAAGAGTGGGCAGAACACTTTCCCTGTAGCTCAAAAAGCAGAAAATATTGAATCTTTGAAGCTAACAAACATATTATTAATGGGTCAGCTTTTTCTCGCCCACAGCATGCTCCAGGGTGAGACCAGGCTGACCGCTGCCCCAGTGTGAAAGAGTAAGGCCTTTGCCTCAAGAGTCAGAAAAAAGAAGAGAGAAGGTGATAGTCTAGGGATGATGTTGAGCTGAAAAAGTCCCAGGGGTGACCAGGAAATCAAGAACCACTTGTTTCTTCTTGTAAGAATGTTTTGCATCTGGAAATGCAGCCCAGTGACCCCCAAAGAGGGTACAGATTGAACAAACAGAGAACTCCCAAAGGCTGATGAAGGGATTAATTCCCATATAATAATCAGGCTGTGTTCTTCTCCAAGGTCTTTCATCTGTAGATCTCAGAAGGTTTTGTAAACATCAATTAAATGTTACAACATCGCTTTGAAGTTAGTATTACTATGTCCATTTTCCAGATGAGAAAACTGAGAAGCTAAGGGGCTCGCCTAGAGGCAACACAGTCAAGATTCTAGGAGGCCAAGCATTTCAAACTTCATCTCTGCAAAGCTCTGGGTCTCACAGGGAGAGAGAGATTGAAACAGTCTGACAGTGCTATTCCCAGGCTCTGAGAGAGAAAGATTCCTGAAGATGCCCTCTCCCTACGGGTCCACGAGCTCTGTAAGAACCTTGAAGGGTTTTTCCTTATTGAAGGGACTGGGTCCAAGAACGACAAGATTCGGAGATAGACTCCATAAATCATTCCTCAACCTTCCAGTGGGATGTCATTTTTCCTCTTCCAAGCTGTCAAAGACCATTGTGGTTCCCTCTTTTATGGTCTGCCTTGGGTTATAATTATTCATGTCGGCGTCTGGTTTTTCTCTTAAGACTTCAGACAGGATATCTTACATTATCCCTTATGCTGTTACATACTACGAGGTCATAGGTAAATATGTTTTGACGTGATGTGAAGTGGGGTTGATGGGGAAATGTCAGAGCAACAGACAACTTCTACAAGGTATAAAGACCAAAGTTGATAACATTTGTCCTCCCCAGAGGCAACAACAAGGCCTGCCTGCCATTTATATTTCCTGTGAATAAAGGCACTTCTGGGTTTTCATGACTGCCACAAATCTCTATTTTTACCCTAGGAACCAAGGTTCAGTTAGGATTGTCAAGCCTGGCCAAACTTCAGTGGAAAGCCACATGTGTGATAAGTATATTTGGGAAGAACAGACATGTTATTACATGGAATAACGTGGAATAACAGCATGATACGAGCAACATGCTTTCCAAATTTTACAAAGAATTTTTATAAGCACTTTCATAAGCACTTTCATTTGAGCCTATTAAGACATCACGAGGTGTGCAATTGAGATGTCACTATCATATTTATTGATGAATTCCATCAAGGTTAAGTGACCCGCTCTAGGTCACACAACTATTGAATAACAGAACTGGGGCAGAAACCAAGAAACCTGGAGAGAGAAAAGAATGAGAGCTCTCTGTATCCCACAACGTCCTTTGCCTCCTAGCTTCCCACACTGGAATTTTCTTAGTGCTTTCTTTTCTGCCTGCCTCTGTTGCTTGCAACTACGCCAAGTGGGGTCCATGCTAAGCCACATTGGGTCCTTCTGAGCCCGGGCCACCTTGGGGCGGTGTCTGTACAGCTGGAGTGGAGCAGCAGGGGCAATTTTGGCGGCTTAGGAATCTACCTCACAAAAGACAGAAAAGAAGAAAGTCTCCACAACAGCTGTCAACTGAAAATCCATTTGCATATTTGGTGCAGTTGTCGAAGCCCAAGGTGGAGAGATGGGAGACTTTGGTTATAGTCCTAGTGCCACCAACCATCTGTGGGCCCTTGTTTTCATTCCACAGATTTTTTTTTTTTTTTGCGGTACGCGGGCCTCTCACCGCTGTGGCCTCTCCCGTTGCGGAGCACAGGCTCCCGATGCGCAGGCTCAGCGGCCATGGCTCACGGGCCCAGCCGCTCCACGGCATGTGGGATCTTCCCAGACCGGGGCACGAACCCGTGTCCCCTGCATCGGCAGGCAGACTCTCAACAACTGCACCACCAGGGAAGCCCCATTCCACAGATATTTAATGAGCACCTAATAGAGGCTGAATATTGAGTTAGGTGCCAGGGACACAGGAATGAAAGAGATGTGTTTCTTGCTCTCAAGGAGCTAACAGTATATGAGACAAGACAGATACACAAGCAGATAAAGACACTGCAATGTAATGTGTGGTTTTATGGAGGTGTCACACTGCTGAGAGTCTTTCCAGAGGAGGAAACTAAACCCAGTGCTGGCCTCTTCGGAGCGCAGGGTGCTGTGAGAATGCATAGCTTGCGCACCTGTGAAGCCAGTCCTGCCAACAGAGATCCTCTAGGTCGCGTGGTTTCTCTCTTAAGGGTGGTATGACCACAAGTGGGGACAAGTAGGTGTATAAACGGAGGCTCTCAGAGACCTAGGAGTGAGATCACACAGGAGAAGCCATGAGACAAGAGAACCTAGAAGATGTCAATAGCCACTGGGGCTTCCCTGGTGGCACAGTGGTTGAGAGTCCGCCTGCCGATGCAGGGGACGCAGGTTCGTGCCCCGGTCCGGGAAGATCCCACATGCCGCGGAGCAGCTGGGCCCGTGAGCCATGGCCGCTGAGCCTGCGCGTCCGGAGCCTGTGCTCCGCAACAGGAGAGGCCCCAACAGTGAGAGGCCCGCGTACAGCAAAAAAAAAAAAAAAAAAAGAGGTCAGTAGCCATGACAAGAAGAGGTGCTAGGATGGAGGACAAGCTGAGGCCTGAGAACACCAGAGTGACCTGAGGGGCCTCCACAGACGAGGAGATGGCCACAAGGCATGACAGCTGTTTCCAGAAGGGCAGCGAACATTTCCTCATAGCCAGAGGCCCTGTCTGTCTCTCTGCCACAGAGAGGCTTTACCCTTAATTTCCCCACTACCTTCAACTCCCATAACCTGAGGTCAACAGCATTTCTCTGACTCTTGCAAACGGGACAAAACAAATTCAAATATTTAAGAGTGTTTTACATGCTTACAAAACATCACACTTTATGCAAGGGAGACCAGCAGCTCCAAGTCTCTAAAGACTCCACGAACAGCTAAAACAAAGATAAAATTAGTCCCGCAGGTGGGTGAGGATGTAGGCACAGGCTACTCTGGACGGTGCTCTCTGCACCTTTCAGCAACTCTCCCCAAAGTACAATCATTGTGCCCACAAGCCCCTGCCTGCTCCTCAGACATGATCTCTGCTAAAACGGGAAGCAGTGATTAATTGATAACTGCGTGGCGATAACTCAGAGGTTGGCCAACCCATCCTCTGCTCTTCCCCAATGATCTTTCTGTGCTAAGCCTTTGGGCCAATCAGCTTTCTTTTTCTCAACTCATTAGCATGTCACCAATAATTACAGATGAAACATCAGCTGTTTTTCCCCCCAATAACCCTAATATTCTAGCTATCTATGAAGATAATTAACTTTCTTAAAGAAAAGTGCCCTAGGAAGCTTTCCTCGACACAATAGACAATTACCTTTGTTAATCACCTTTTTCTTTTATTCTGGTATTCGTGTTCAGGCTGGCCCTCCTGTACAGAACAGTCATGGCTGCTTCACATGACGCTGTCTCTCCCCATGCTAAATCTCATATGATAGTCATTATCGTCCCCAGCACGCTTCCAGAAAGCGGCTTTATTCTTGTTACTTGGCGGTCGATTCCAGAGACCTCCCAAGCAGCAGACAGCTCACGAGCCTGTAAAGCAAATCAGATGTGCCCCTCCAGCGTCCTGATGACAGAAGGAAAGTGACCTGGTCAAGTTCTTGGAGCAAGGTGCACTCCCGCTCTTTAGTGTCTGACCCACCCAACTGCATTCCAAACATGCAGTATGACTTTGCTCAGTAATTCCCTCCATGACATTTGCTGAGTGCTCACTATATGCTGGTCCTCTGCTAAACTCCAGACATTCAGCCATGAAGAAGAGGAAAGAAGACCGCAGCAGGCTTGCCACCCAGGGATGGATTCAACCAGCCTTGCTGCAAAAAGTGATTTTTTTTTTTTTTTGGCCCATTCTTTAGCAAGTATCTAGCAGACACTTGTGTCAGGCCCTTTAAGGACCTGCTGAAATCCCACCTTTCCTACAAGCACTCCTTCAACCCACCCCCATGGGAATGAAGCTCTCCTTCAGCAAAGAGCTTGTGCCACCCCAAAGGCCCGTTCACGCCTCTGCCTTTCATTAGAATCACTTGTGTGCGGTGAGAACATTTCTTACCCAACTCCAGGTCCATCCCCTGCAACAGTGTCTGGTACACAGTAGGCTCCTCATCAGTGTTTGTCAAATTAAATATATGCAAGATGTATGAGGCCTCTAAGAGGGAGAGGTGGGATTTCTATTACATCTAGTCATGGCTGCTAAATGATGAAAATGACTGAAACCATAACAGCAGAAGTAACTTTTCCAAAGAGCTCTCGGTGTCTATGCATCTCCTAGGACACAAGCAGATGTGCCCCTGGTTTTCTAGGGCTCTTCTATGCGGAGCCATGCTCCTCCTTACACGTTTGGATAATCTCACCAAGAGCTATCACGTCGGGCTTCCCTGCTGGCGCGGTGGTTGAGAGTCCGCCTGCCGATGCAGAGGACACGGGTTTGTGCCCCGGTCCGGGAAGATCCCACATGCCGCGGAGCGGCTGGGCCCGTGAGCCGTGGCCGCTGAGCCTGCGCGTCCAGAGCCTGTGCTCCGCAACGGGAGAGGCCACAACGGTTAGAGGCCCGCGTACCACAAAAAAAAAAAAAAAAAAAGGGCTATCACGTCTATCCTGTTTTCTAAGCCACTGAGCAAACCAGTAAGATAGGCGTGGAGAGGATGCCTATCCCGATTTTCCCAAGGTCAGACAGAGGAAGTGACTGTCCCAGATCCAAGAGTTAGTAAGTGGCAGAGCCTGGACTCAAACTCTCCATTCTCGGCAGTGAACATACCCACACACTGTAGCAAATCATGATAATTATAGAAAGCCAAGAATCAACAGAGCTGTAATTAAAGATAGGCTTGTTTTCACCTTCAAATATGTTTTTTGGTAACTCACCTAACAGTCGATTTGTATAAATCTAAACTGGGCTATATATTTGTTAATTGTCTGTAATAAACAGATGCAGTTGCACCATCATGCAAAGAACCCAGGTGAGGAAGGGTTTACTAAGGCTCATTTGCATTCAGATATCAAAATAAGATATGAAAAGTACCTCACGGGAGAAATCAGTACTTTTGAATACTGATATTTCACACGTCAGTGGTTCTTAATAATTCTACAGACACTGATGCCTGTCTATATCTGCAACTGCTCTTCACACTCATATTTAGTTGAAGATGCTGATGGATAAATAAGAGAAAATTGCAACCGACACAATACCAGTTCAGGTTTATGCTCCAATAGCTTGAGGACACTTTGTGGCCAAGTTTCTTTTATTGATCATGTCAAGGCTTCAACCTACTTGAGTTTAGAGGAACTTTGTTGCTCAGCTTTATGATATACAAAAAAAAAAAAAGAATTGGACATGCAAATAAGATAAGCTATTACATTTTAAATGAAATTAGTCAATGCCATTTATATCTTTTTATAATAAGTAGAAGCCAGGTATATATTTCAGCAGTCTTTTGACCGGCATTTAATTATTTTTTCCCACTAGAATGTGTGAGATGGAGGTGCATACATCACCATATATGTGCTTCGCTCCCATTTTGTTCTCATTTCCTATCCAGTTTAGAGGACTATTATCCCAGTGGGAAATGATAAGACAGTTGTGGGCTAGAATAAGTTTCCCTACCACATGTCTGTTAGGAGGGGAAACCTTTTCCCTACTCTCCGTTCTGATGGTTCCTTCAGTGTAGGGAGCTACAAAGGTGGGATACCCCAGGCCCCCTGCACCCCTCCCTGGGTAGAGAGGAGCAGAGTCACTTCTCCGCCGGGCCATTTGGAAGTGGGGTCGTGGCCTGTGCACCTTTCCAGTTCTTCCCCTTCAGTCTGCCCTCCGAGCACATGCGGTCTCAATTGCTCTTGCCCCGGTGTAAACATAGCAACCAAGACCTTGGACTTGAGAGAGGTTCCTCTTTTCCAGCAGTGCTTGTGGAAGGATGGATAAATCAACACAACCGGGGTTCAGTATCAGGAAGTCCACTCACCCCAGAGACATAAACCACACTCTCCCGAGAGTGTAAGTGACATGACCACGGAACACAGCAGGGGGAGGACAGCTGCTTCCTCCTCAGACCCAAGTTCCTCAAGATGGCGACATCACTCTTGACCCTTCAGCACCCAACCCCGGGCCGGCCACCTCGCAGGGACTCCCTATTCATGTAATGAATTAAAGTAGAAGTCAGGATAAGAGCTTAGGGGTCTTCACTGGGAGCCTCTCACACCACGCTGCTGCTATGGTCATGAGGAAACACACTCCAGCCTGTAAAATCCCACACACGTGTGGCACAGGCCCCACACGACGCTTCTGGTTCATCCCACACACCGGGAGAAACCGAACTGGCCGGCACGGAGGCTGGCTTTCCCACAAGGTTCTTCTTCCTCCGGGAACCTTGCATTTACCATGTGGCTCCCTTTTCCCCTCATTTACCACCTACCACTGAGGTACGGCCCCTCCAACCACTTCTCTTTGACACGTGCAAACACAGCCTCTCTGGGCCTCTCTTCCTGTCTCCTCTCCAGCTTCCTCCCATTTACCACAGGAACATCTCTCTTCTGCTCTCTTTCCCCTCCATCAACTCTGGCGTGAGCCCTAAACCACTCTCTCAGACTGACAGCCCTCAGCGTAGTGCGGATGACACCCCAAGTGAAAGGCAAAGGGAGGCTTGCGTTTTGTAGTGAAGTGAGCATCACAAGAAACTTATTTCATCAGCCCCTGAAAGTCCATGAAAATGCCCAGAAGTTACTCTGGCAATCCTACCAAAGTCCTGTCAGTACCCTCACCCTCTGTTGTCTTCAAGTACCAATGTGCTACCTAAAAACTCAAACAAAAATACCGCCCTAGATTTTAAATTACTAGAGTGGGTTTTACTATTTTTAACACAAATATATTATGCTTCATTTATACTATGGGGCTCAGAGACCATAGAGAGATGCGCTGGGGCTCCGCTTAACACTGAAAGCATCATCCGGGAAATGTGCCCTGAGCCCCAAGGAGTCAACTCACAGGGAAGTTGTCCATGCCTTGCGATCCTTCAAGAATTCACCAAGAGGGCTTCCCTGGTGGTGCAGTGGTTGAGAGTCCGCCTGCCGATGCAGGGCACACGGGTTCGTGCCCTGGTCCGGGAAGATCCCACATGCCGCGGAGCAGCTGGGCCCGTGAGCCATGGCCACTAAGCCTGCGCGTCCGGAGCCTGTGCTCCGCAACGGGAGAGGCCAAAAAAGGGAGAGGCCCGCGTACCTAAAAAAAAAAAAAAAAAAGAGAGAGAATTCACCAAGAGCTCTGTGATGGAGTTGAAAAATGGAAATGTGCAGGCTGATCATTTTGAACAATCATGACCCTCTTTTCAAAAAAAAAAAATAGTGATTTACTGAATACAATCAAATAAGTTTTACCAGGGTGGAGGGGAACATACATCTCGGAGTACTGTTACGTTTTCGCGTTAGGCTCTGTGTTTCACTCTGATCCGGGGTGTTCTCGGTCTTTCTGCTTGAAGGAACTCCAGGCCAGCAGGATACATCCTGTCGTATCAGGGTCTCTGCACGCCTGCTCTCCCAACTCCCTCATCCGGAGTGACACAGTAAGTCAGCATCTGTGGTGGTGCTGCAGCTGAGCCCCTTTGTCGTCACACCTATTTTGCAACATGCAACAGGGGCTCAGAGCGTGATATGGGTTTCACAACAGGGATTATTAGGAAAACTTACAAAGCAAAGGTCAGCAGTGGAAGACATGTGGACCAGTTTCTTACTTTTCCATGGAGAGGAATGCCAGAGCCAGGACACCCTGCTAGATTTACCGTAGCTGAACGTTCCCTTTTAAAGGTCGGGCTTGAGAGCATACTTGGGGATTGGGGGAGGGTAACTGTGGACTGCATGAGTGCCGGGCTGTCTGGCTTTTATATGCCAGTGAGTTTCAGTGTTTACAGGAGTTTCCTAAGAAAGATAACCGGGTAGCACCTGCAAACCCTGGGGAATCATAAGAAGTTGGGTTCAGAAGCAGCCCTTCCTACCTGGGAGAAGAAACCTCCCGCCAGATCCCACTGGAAGCTGAATTTGGGTGCAGTTCCTCCTGTTGGGAGAAGGGGGAGCCTCTGGTCCCGAAGAATTAATTGTTCTGGCAAAACAGTGAGTTTCCAGGGATATTTTTAGGGAATCCTGTGTGTTGCACCAGAGTGGGATGCTGAAAGTAGTCAAACATCTGCCTGCAGATAAATCTGATTGTTTGCCAGGTCCTGTGACTGCTCCGTTTTCAGAGTCGCCTTTGAAAATCATCACGTCTATAACTTCCATTCCATATTCCTGTCCCTGCCCTTCCTCATAGGTTCTTTATCTCTGGTTTGGCCTATTACACTCTCTCCTAACTCTGCTTCCTCCTTCCAGTCTCTCCTAAAGACAATCTATGTTGCATACCATAGCCCTGAAGTACAGCCCTGATGTCATTATTTGCATCAATCAGGATAGGTTAGGCTATGCCACAGTAACGGACAAACACAACGCTACAGTGACTTGAAACAACAAAGGCATATTTCTCACTCTCACTACACGTTCATCTTTGGGAGCTGGGGATTCAGCTGCATGCCATTATTGTCACCCCTCTGAGACCCAGGTCGATGAACCAGCCACCATCTGAAACACTGCTGAGGCTGTGGAAGAGAGATGAGAGAGCTCCAGAGGGTCTCACACTGATAGATCAATGTCTGCCTGGAGGTGGCAAAGGCCACTTCTGCTCACAGCTCACTGGGCAGAACTGATCTCATGGCCCCATCCACAGCTGGCCAGGAAGTACAATCCTATCATGTGTCCAGAAGGTGTGGACCCAGAAATATTCAGTGAACAGCATTAATGACTATTTCATCACTCTTGCTTAAAGAGCAAGCAAGCAAACTGATAACTTCCTATGTTTTTCAGGATAAATGCAAAATGTCTTAGGCTTCAAGATCTTCCATCTTCTCATCTAACCTGAAGTTACTAAACCAGCAATATGTCCCACTCTCCACATCACATTGCAAAAAGAATAAACTACTTCCATTTAACTGTACAAGCGGTCCTCATGCGTCGCTGCTCCGTGCTCCACGCCTTTGCTTCTGCTGTTCTTCCCATCAAATTCTAGCCATTTCTCCAGGCCAAATTCAAATGACACCCCTTCTATGAATCCTCCTACAACTCTCCCAGCCAGAATCAGCTTCTTCTTTATGTAATATCTTTATAAGGGCTCAATCTGTGCTTCTTTATGGTACTTAACACAATTTCTCTTCTATTATAAAAAAATAGTTGTAATTTAATCATAAGGCTAAAAGAGACTTAAGAGAGCACCTAATTCTTTTTTTTTTTTTTTTTTTTTTTGCGGTACGCGGGCCTCTCACTGCTGTGGCCACTCCCGTTGTGGAGCACAGGCTCCGGACGCGCAGTCCCAGCGGCCATGGCTCACGGGCCCAGCCGCTCCGCGGCATGTGGGATCTTCCCGGACCGGGGCACGAACCCGTGTCCCCTGCATCAGCAGGTGGATTCCCAACAACTGCGCCACCAAGGAAGCCCAAGAGAGCACCTAATTCTTGAATCTTCCACACACCACTGTCAAGTCTTCCGTCATCAGTTTAAAAATCAACAGTTTGAGGGAACTCACTACCTCCCTGGGTAGACAACTCTGACTATTTAAAAAGCAGCATTCAGAAGAACCCACGTTAAAGCCCTTCACCATATGAAGCGAGTGCCTACATGCCTCATTTCCAAACAAGGACACCAAGGCACGGGATGAGAATAGGAAACGTTTTCTTCAGTAGCAAGGAAAGTAGTAAAGGAAAGTTCTGGTTTAATTTATCTCATCGTGCTGCTCAGAGGCTTCTTGGCTTCTGGACTGTGATGCGGATAATCTCCTACGAGACTGAGAGGGATGGAAAGACACCAAGGCAACTGCCCTGCCTTGTTTACCAGGGAACTCAAGGGTGCCTTTCGCACAGCTGTGCTAGTGGAAGTGTTTAGACTGACGGCTGTGTGGTCCCGGACAGATGTGGCTATATCAAGGCTCACTGTCAGACTGTCAACCTGAACTGCCGGGAATGCTATAGAACATGCTCTGGGTGCCCTGAGCAGAGCAGCAGAGGGAACCTGCAAAGACCCTCCCTCATCACCAAGCAAATGCGAGGGCAAAATCCTATCTAACCTGCTGCACAGCCTGACTTCTGACGGCAAAATACACCACCTCTGTCTAGAAAGCATCCTTAGAATTTTCTGGTGCCTTCTCCAGTTGTCCCATGGAAAAGCACAGTCCTTGAAAAAACACAGACTTTAGAATCACTGCCACTTACTCTCTGTGTGGCCCTCAATAAGTTACTTTTGTGAGTCTCCCCTGTAAAATGGGGAAAGTAATCGTTTCTGAGATTGTGATAATGATCAGTGACAAACAAAAAGTGCTACGCCACGGCCTGGCTCAATACATCTTAGTTCTTTCTAGCCTTGCTTTCAACTAGAGCACCCCGGGCCCTGTACCCGACTTGTCCAGCAGGACCCGGCACTTTTGAGGCCCCAGGCCGTCCCATCACGTGTTCTCCTCTCCACTAGGTGAGGAGTCCACAGGCACTAGGGGACATGCCCACCTAGAGTCATATTCAGCTTCTAGACCACAGTCCAAGAACCCAGGACTTCAGGGACTTCCCTGGTGGTCCAGTAGTTAAGAATCTGCCTCCCAATGCAGGGGATGTGGGTTCGATCCCTGGTCAGGGAACTAAGATCCCACATCAGGGAACTAAGATCCCACATGCCATGGGACAAATAAGCCTGCACGCCACAACTACCGAGCCCGTGTGCTCTGGAGCCTGTGCACCACAGTGAAGAGCCCGTGTGCCGCAACGAAAGATCCCGCACGCCACAACGAAGATCCCGCGTGCCGCAACTAAGACCTGACGCAGCCAAATAAAACAATAAAATGAAATTTAAAAAAAAACGAAGAACCCAGGACTCCAGAATTCCCTGCCCACATGGTCCTGAACCTACTGCTAGGACCTTGCTTCCCCAGGTCTGTCCTGTGGAGGACAAAACATGATGCTAGTATGTGTACTCCTAGGCCAAGCGGCAGCTGTGTGCAGGGTGCCAGGGATGGGCTGGGGTGGGGATGGGGCTGTGGGTGGATCTCTGTCATGAGGCTGGAGCCCATGCATTATAAGCGCATTCCAGGCGCTCACAATGCATTAGCAAGCAGGGGTGGGGAAAGGAGGAGGTGAGCGGCAAGCCAGGGGCCTCATTTTGTACACTTTCCTTGGACTTCACAAATGCCAGGGGCAGACTTTGTTCTCTCTCTTCCTCATTTCTAATCCTAATCTGAGCTAATCTAATCTAGTGCATGATTCTGAAGCTACTACACTGCTTTCCTTTTTATGGCTGAAAACAATTCCATTGTCAGTCTATACCACAAGACTTTTATCCATTCACGCGTTGATGGACATTTGGTTGTTCCCACCTTTTGACTATTGGGAATGATGCAGCTATGGACTTGGGTGTACAAGTATCTGTTTGAGTCCCTGTTTTCAACTGTTTCGGGTTATATACGTAGGAGTGGAATTGCTGAATCGTATTGTAATTGTGTGTTAACTTGTTGAGGAACCACCGAAGAGTTTTCCACAGTGGCTGAACAATTTGACATTCCCACCAGCATTATACAAGTGTTCCATTTCCCTACATCCTCACAACACTTGTTATTTTCCGTTTGGTTGTTCTGGGGTTTTTTTTGTTTGTTTTTGTTCTTTTTCATTATAACCCTTCTAGTGGGTGGGAAGTGGTACCACATTGTGGTTTTGATTTGCATTTCTCTATTGACAAATAACATTGAGCATCTTCTCATGTGCCTGTTGGCTATTTATATATCTTCTTCGGAGTAGTGTCAGGGATGACTTACAGTGAAGTACCTACCATTCTAGGAATAATGAGAGGAAAGGAAAGCTAGAAACAGCCTAAAATTACTACTACTCCCAGGGTACTTCTGGGGTCTCTAACGGAGCCAGTCCCCCATCTTTTTTTTTTTTTTTTTCGCAGTCAGGCCTCTCACTGTTGTGGTTTCTCCCGTTGCGGAGCACAGGCTCCAGACACGCAGGCTCAGCGGCCATGGCTCACGGGCCCAGCCGCTCTGCGGCATGTGGGATCTTTCAAACCCGTGTCCCCTGCATCGGCACACGGACTCTCAACCACTGCGCCACCAGGAAAGCCCCAATCCCCCATCTTGCTCCTGGCATGCCTCCTTGAGGCCAGTGGGGCAAACCCCACAGTAGCAGAATCACTCAGGCATCTCCACGCTTGGACCCACTACACACCACTCACTACACACTACCCCCTGAACTTTCCTCCCCACCTCCCATACACGTCAACACACCCCATCCTCACTTTAAGCCCCAGGATTCATATAACAGCAGCTGGGACGTGGATTTCCTCTGTGGAGCAGCCTCAACCCTTGGTATGTGGTCCGGTCTAGGACCCCAACTAAATTAGCCCGCAGAACGCAAGCTGAACACCCTACAAAGACTAGAATACCCAGGGTTAGGGAAGTAAGCGACAGCCACAGTCCATCCACGTGGGCTGCCCCGGGCTCACCCCTGCTTCTTTCAACCTCTGCACACATAACTCGTAGTACCAAGAAAGGAGCCATTAAGAGGAAACAGCCAACACCCCTCCTCTATCCATTTACCAGATGGGGAAACTGAGGCTCAGGGGGTGACTTGCCCAAGGTCACATCTCAACACAGGTCTACAACTTGGGTCTTCAACTTCCCAGACTCTGCTCCTGGAGCACAATACGATACGACAAATGTTTAGACAGTCTATGCCAACACCACCAATTCAGGCCATGATCTGAGTCATGATGAGTTTCTTCTGTGCCTGGATTTTCTCACTACAAAAAAGGCTGGCAATAATTATCCTTCCTTTCCTCGAGGAGAATTAATAAAACGTGTGTGTGTGTGTGTGTGTGTGTGTGTGTGTGCGTGCGTGCGTGTGTTTATGTATGCTTCAAGCTCACTGGGAGGCAGGGGCTATATAAATATATGTGTATGTTTGTACGTACACTTTTTTTCTTCATGACCTAGTTGAAATGGAGAACCATTTGGGGACTAGGTGAAAATGGCACATACTAATTCTCCCTGCTCTTCCCTTCGTGGTCTAGTCTAACCTTCCCAGGTAGAATAAGTCCCTTTAACTCTAAAAAAGGAAGTAGATATTGTTCTGTCAGGAGCATTCAAGTCACCCTAGGTATGAGCCCACAGCCATGGGTCTACATTTGGGACTGGGGTGATGTCAGGGAAAGTGACAGCTGGGGGAAAAGCAACCTGATGGCCTCCCAGGAGCCCCAGACTGGCACCGGGAGACCAGGGTTCAAGGACAGATGGGCCACCCAACAGCTGGAGTGGAACCTTGAACAAGTTACTCCCTTGCTTGGGGCCTCAGTTCTTCCATCAGCAAAATGAAGGGGTTAGACTGGACTGGCAGATTTCAGTTTTTTAACAGCAAAAATCCTCTTTAAAGATGAAATCTTGGGCTTCCCTGGTGGCGCAGTGGTTGGGAGTCCGCCTGCCGATGCAGGGGACACGGGTTCGTGCCCCGGTCCGGGAAGTACCCACATGCCGTGGAGCGGCTGGGCCCGTGAACCATGGCCGCTGAGCCTGCACGTCCGGAGCCTGTGCTCCGCAACGGGAGAGGCCACAACAGTGAGAGGCCTGCATACCGCAAAAGAAAAAAAAAAAAAAAGGATGAAATCTCCTGCAGATCTCCAATACTATCTAAAAGCAGATAAAAGTGAAACCCGTCTGTCTGAAGGGACCCTCCCCCATCCCCACCTGGAACTATGTGCTCAGCCCTAGCTCACTGGAGTGGAACTCTTCTAATTAAAATATTGTGTGGTTCGATGTCATGAGAGTAAGCAGTTAGATCTAGAAAAAAAAAAAAAAAGAAGAAGCTAGGCTAAATAGGGTAGTAGGATGACAAGGACGGGGGTCTGGGGAGACAGGCAGGGGCAGATGGGGGCAGAGTGGGGAAGGTTTGGGCCCTGATAGAGTTCTGAGACCCCAGCCTGCTTTTTCACCTCAAATTCTCTGAGAGGAAACTGAGGCCAGAAAGCTAAGGTATAAACTTTGTAACTTTTTGACCCAGGAAGCTTTGAGAATCGTAATAAGGAAATGATTACAGCATGCTTTGAGCTCTTCAGAGACAAGCAGTATTTAAACACAAGGTATTATTACCTCCATAGAGCTCTCTTTTGACTACGACTGTGCTTGAAAATGTGGGCAGACCACTTTTATTTTTCAAAACTCAGGTGTATAAAAAAATATTCACATGTACAATACCTACCCCATCCCCCTCATAAGTTAATTCTCAGCTTCCTTGTCACAGGATAATTTAAATGTTCAAAGAGATGTTATACTAGCTTTATCAGCTAAATCGGCAGTCCCCTATTCAAGACGTCTATCCCTTCCAGCTCATTCCCCCCTGCCTTTATTTGAAGGACTGTTACATTAAGAGTGAAACAATATTACATTGGGATTTTAAATGTCAGTACCAAATATCATTCAACAGAGGTACTAGGTAGGAAGTTATCTATCATAGACTCTGAATAAATCAGGTTAGCCCTGGGATATTTGGTTCCTTGATATAGGGCCTGCTGTTGAACCTCAGAAGTCAACCCCCCAAAATTCAGGATGTTCTTCTTTCAGAACTGAGGGGCTTGAATGCTCAGCTTGCACTGTGCTCACAGGACAAAGTCAGAAGCTGTGGTTCAAGTCCTGGTTTTACTGCACATGGGTGGGTTGACTTGGCAAATCATTTCACTTCTCTGGTCCTCAGTTTTCTCCTCCGCAAACTGGGGTCATCTCCCCGCCCTGCCTCCTTCACAAGGCTGCTCTGAGGATCAGAACGACGTGAGGCCGAAAGCCCTGTGTGACCAGCCTGAGAGCACAGTGCTGAGTGGAACCAGACAGCCCTTGGTTCAAATCCTGGTCTTGCTACTTACTAGCTGCATGACCTTAAGTAAGTTGCTGGTCTGCTCTGAACCTCAGGCTCCTTATCAGAGAAAAGAGGCTAGGTATAGTACTTTTCTCATAGGGTTGTTGTGAGGATTTAAAGCCTCGCCCATAGTGAAGCCTCAATCAGTGCGGGTATTTATTAAAAAGCTGTAATTCTCCCTGTGCCCAAGGGGTTACTGTTGTTTCTCCCTGGTTCTGCTTTCAGTGCACAGCAGACCTAAAGATAACCATGCGTCTATTGTCTCAGAACTGCCTCGGTGCTCTTACTCAAAGGAAAGGAAAAAGGAAATACATTGTGGCCCAGAATGGAGCTCCAGAGAAATCCAAAATGAGCTGTGGTCTAAAAGCGATTTCTCTCCAAGCCTATTTTTAACCAGCAATGAACTTCTCTAATACGCAGAGAGTGATGCTGGGCTCCCTGAATAGCTACGCTGAGGAGCTGCTGCCCGTTTCTGCTACTATGTGAATTTATGAAGTTCTGGTCTCACACTTCATTAAAGAAATATACGATGGTGCTGAGACAGGGGACCAGATACCTATAACTCTTGTCCCAATCTCCCAGTTATAAATCTTAGTGCCTCATTCACTGAAGAGGAACAACTGAAGAGATATCACCTGCTCCTTTGCAGTGGGCTCTCACCTTTTCAAGCTGTTTGCAACAGACAACTTTATTAAGAGATCACCAAACAAAAGGCCTGGCCCAAAGCACATGGCCAGTTTTGTTGAGAATGCTTTCAGTTGCAAGTAACAGAAAACTCAGCTATGCCAACTTGAACAAATGGAAGTTTCTTTTTCTCACGTAAAATATACACAAGAAGATGATTGCTGATGCTAGCTTAGAGGCTCAATAAAGTCATCACAATTCTTTTAAGTCGAAATTCTCTGGGCTTTTTCCCTCATGGTTACATTCTGGCTGCAGCAGCTACAACCATCATATATATAATCCTGCAAAAACAAAGAAGAAAGGAAAATGGTGGTATCTTTTTCGGGAATCAAAATATGTATAGGACTCCCGCAGCAATTTTATTCTTTCACCTTATTGGTGAGAATCGGCTGAAATGGCTACTCTTATTTGGAAGGTGATTAGGAATAAAACAGTTTAATTAACCAAGAGTGTCTGCCACAGCTCCCAGTAAAGGTCTGCTGTATGAAGTGACAAAAGTGAATGATTGAATAAGGACTACAGAAACAGATGAATGAACGTTTGACACTGAGACTCTCTCTTAGACTGTCACCTGTCAATTTTTCTAATCCCCCTATCCAGGTGTCACACATTCCCATCCCCTTGCTAGCTCTCCAGTGTCCCATAAAACCACTTTTCCTCCTATATTTAACTTCCTACTCACTTGTCTATTTTATTGACTACTATGTAAGCCCCTTAGTGGCAAAGTGTGTGTCTTTTTCACCACTAGCACAGTGCCTAGAATATACTAGTTAATCTATAAATAATTATTACTATATTTGTTGAATATGCTCTCAAAAAAAGTTCCAGAAAATATGTGACGTATTGCTCAGCACACACATGTATGTAAAGGCTTTTAAATCCCTCTTTTGTATTGGTCTATCTAAAAAAACAGAAACAGAGTTAAGTGACAAAGTCAATTAAACATGAAAATATGTAAGTGTAGTTTCTCTTGTAAATCAAAGAATTCACAGAAATTATTTTTATTTTTTTAGTCTAAAATATTGCATATTAATTTTCAGCATTAAATCTCCTCCTGGTTCTGAAGTCTTTGATCTAAACAAGGAGTGATGTATCAAAACCAGAGAAGTATGTGAAAAACAAAAACTCATAAGAAGAACACTATAGTTAGGGTGTTAGAGATGGTAGAGTACCCAGTGAGTGATAGGGCAAGGGGTCCCTAAACTTGCTATTGACTAACCTCCCTGTTTCTTTGGCCTTCTCTTCATTTCCCATTGACTCTATCCCTCACCCCCTAGTTTAGTAAGTATCTTCATTGTGTTGAGCCTCCAAAGGTAAGTAGGGTTTGAATATGCGCACATGTGATAGGAACAGCATGAGAAGAGGGATGACAACAGGAAAGCATAAAATCAAGAGTGGTTATCTGGGATTAGAGCACATGAGGTTAGAGAGGGTACAAAGGAGGAGATAACGCTGGAGAATCAGGTAGGAGTCAGATTAACAAGAGCCTTAAGTTTGCAGCTAAGGACTTTAGACTTCATTGCATGAGCAAAGGGAAGCCGTTTTTGTGTGGATAATCACATAAACCAATCTGCAGTTTTATAAATTTTCGTCTGGAAATGGTCATGAGTATGGAAAGGAGAGCTGAAAAGATGAAAGCTGGGGAGATCAACTGAAAGCCTATTGTAACAGTCGAGGCAGAGATGAAGCAGATGTGGACTGAGGTAGTGGTCGGTAGCATGAGTGTGGCTCAGGGGACAGCTGGATGCATTGCGATGTTCACGTAAGACGTGTAACTGGCCACTCCACCAGGCATGCGAACCGACCAGCTGATGTGGGAGCCAAGGAGAGGGACGTTTAGAAAGAGTGGTTAAACAGAGATATAATGAATCTCAATTTTGCCTTCAAGACCACCTTGAAGAAGACTCATTGAACTTTTATCACCCCAATAGAAAAGAAGTGAAGCATTCTCGTTCTTGTAGAGATCCTTCTCTATTGCAGCATGGAAACCAGATATAAGAAGGAGAATAAACAGAGCTGCAGAGGGTGCATAATAAATGTCTAACACAGTCCACCGCTTGTACCAGGGCAGATCCTCTTGGCCTCATGTTTCTTGTTTCAGTTTTGTGTGGATTCGGTGAACTGTAGAGTGACAAACTGACCATCTCATGTTCACACTGAACCCTGCTCATCTCCTACCTCAGGGCTTTCTTACACAGATTGCTGCATGACCAGGTCAGTAGCCCTGAGTGTACATGCGCTAGTCAGAAGTGCAGGGGATTTAACACTCTGTGGAGTAAACCTTTGACCAATGGGAGACAGAAGCCAGGGGATAAAATCCTCTTTCTTCTCCCCCTATCAATGGGTAGTCAGTAGATGCAGTTTCTAAGGCAGCTTGGGGTACCATCCCATTTATTGAGCAATCAGTATCACAAAGTAATGACAAGCTCAATAACCATTTTTATATTGGCTCTCCCTCCTTCCCTGCTTTGCTCCCTTTTCCCTCATGTTGCCTGAGATTAAATTCCTTAATGAAGTAAAACAACACAGTTCTACTTCAATTATGACTTCTGAAGAACTCAAGCTAGGACAAAGAACAGCAAAAAAAAAAAAAAAAAAAAAAAAGTACTGCTCAAAAAGTACACTAGAAGGATAGTCAAGGATATTTACTGAAGGATTGGTTGTGGTTGGGGAGAAAGGAGAGGTAGATTATTTAAATGTCAAGTGATTAATTCAATCAAGGTACATCCATACAGTAACATATACCATTCAACTATTAAAAAGAACTAAGTGCTCCTGCATATGCAAGGTAGTTTGAGCAAGAATGCAAATTACCTAGCAGAGTGATCTCATTTGTTTAAATAAGCGAAGGATGCATACTTCAAATGAATATGACACTAGGATGAATCTCTTGCAATTGAGGGTGGCCATATGATAAAATTGGACCAATAGAATGTAAGCAGAAGTGTATAGCAGTTCCTGGTAACTTTGCTTAAAAGATAATGAGTGTGTGCTTTTGTTTCTTCTGTCATCCTGATGCCTGGAATATTAATGTGATGGATGGAACTCTAACCACTACCTTGGACCATGAGCATAAGGTCCATGCTTCAGGGATGGCACAGAGGCAAGACTGAAGATGAAGGGCCTCCAAGCACAGGGCTACTGGCCAGTGAAAGTAGCCTGCATCCCAACTCACATGATGTGATTTGCTTCTCTGCAGGGGCTGGCTCCAGGTTTCACAGCCTTGTTCAAGAAGGCTGCACAACAGGGTGGCCCAACAATACATCTTTCCAAATGTGTGTCCTCTCTCTACATCTTGAATACAAGGTAGTCCTTCTTCCACATGATAGAATTTTTTTAAAGAGCCTACATCGGGGGTCTTTCTCTTCCATTATCTCCCAATAAGGGGAAGTCATTGCAGGCTGGGTCTCTGACCAAAGACAGGATAGAGGTTTCCTGGGTTCTTCTGATAGTCTCGGGTTTCTGTCAGAGCTCTTCTCTAGAACCTTCGCTGGAGGGGTGGTGTGTCAGTGCGGTGCGTATACACCTCCCTGGCTCAATTTCTGCTGTAGAGTCCATTCTCTAAGGCGGGCACTGCGGTGTGTTGCGGAGGAAACTCCTGCTTCTGCCAGACACCCATCTCCCCGTGAAGAGGGGCAGGTATTCGTAAATCTGACCCAGTCTACACATTTTCACTGGCCAGAGTCCAAGGCACAGTTTGAAATAAGATGTATCCTCCACTCATCAATGACTCAAAAGAGAAAGGTCCAGGGCTTCCCTGGTGGCGCAGTGGTTGAGCGTCCGCCTGCCGATGCAGGGGACACGGGTTCGTGCCCCGGTCCGGGAAGATCCCTCATGCCGCGGAACAGCTGGGCCCGTGAGCCATGGCCACTGAGCCTGCGCGTCCGGAGCCTGTGCTCCGCAATGGGAGAGGCCACAACAGTGAGAGGCCTGCGTACCGCAAAAAAAAAAAAAAAAAAAAGAAAGAGAAAGGTCCAGGGTGCCTGAGAATTCAGGGTGAGGCCAGTGCTCCTGGAGAAGCTGATCACAATTCCTCTCATCATGCTTTGAACTGCCTTTTAATCCAGTGTTATTCCCTGGGGAGGGGGAGAGGGGGAGTGAGTTTAAGATCAACGCAACTATAGCCAAGCAACCCTGAATTAAGCATTTTTTCAACAGTAGGAAGTGTAAAGAATATCACAACTTTACAATTGCATTTTGTCCAAAAAACTGGGTCAATTCTCACTCATCCACTTCGTGAAAAATTGATAACAAATGTTTCTTCCAGACCCCAAGCCAGCTCTGTACCGTGCTCCAGCAGATGTGTATGGATGTGGAATTGGGATTACCCACTCTTTGCTGTCACTTGTAGCTTTGCTGCCCTCCCTCTGCCTCTGTGTGTGTGTAGAATGGGAAATTAACTACAATACTATTTCTACCTCTCTTTCCTGCATCCCCACAGAATCCGCTTCAGACTGCTGCTGTGAACCAGACTCTGATGCCAGCGTTGGGGAAGGAGAGCCTCAGCCTCTCTCTATGATGTTAATTTGGGCAGAGCACTCCCTACTCCCACTGTAAGGCAGGTCATCTGCCCTCACCTCTGCTTTCTGCGTTCCTCCTCAGAGTGGCAGGAAAGAGAGAGTTCGTGGCCCCTCTCAGCTAGTTGTAGCCAAAGAGATCAGAAATGCCTTTGGAAGTTTGGGGGAGGCAAAAGCAAGGCAAGCTCCTTTCTTTGGAAGGATCCTAATAGGAAACGATGCTTGACATGGGAGTGTGAAGTAGTAATAAAAAGAGATGAAAGGTGAGCCGGATCAGTCCAATCTTCAAATACATACTGCATCTTTAGACCCTGTTCCCCTCTGGTGACAACCTAGCAGCTGTCTTTTTTTCTCTCCTTCATTTCTCTTTCTTCTTTTCCTGAAACACGTCGTAGAAAGAGAAAGACTTTCCAAACAGGCGAGACAAGCAAGACATTAGCCTCTAGCACCAATTTTAGCTCGGGCGGTTGAAAGCATCCCGGTTAGTCAGTGAACACTACCTGGAGGGCCGTCTGCTCACCTTTTGAAATGTTTGGCCCTTGCTTTGAATTTTTTTTTTTTTTTTTTTGGTATAACCAAGCATTCTCATTACCAAAAGGGCTCTCTCTGGCAGAGGCAAGAGGTTGGGCTTTCTAAATATTCCTTTGCTCTGGGCAAGAGAAGAAAACCATATTTCTTCAATTTGCAACACGCACTGCTCCACCGCATCTAGTTGATTTGTCATTCACTTCCTGAAGGTGTGATGCGTCCACGGTGCTGGAGGGCAGAGATACAGAGATGAGTTAGACTCCAGCTAGTCCATGAAGAGTTTCGTCTGGGTGGGCAGCAAAAGGCATGCCCAAGAGGTGGGGTAGGACAGCATTCCTATCAAAATCACTTAGGAGCTTTTTCAAAATATGTTACATTTGGGAATTCCCTAGCAGACCAGTGGTTAGGACTAGGTGCTTTCACTGCCCGGGCCCGGACTCGACCCCTGACTGGGGAAGTAATATCCTGCAAGCCTCGTGGCGCAGCCAAAAAAAATAAAATAAAGTTGAACTCCTCCCCACTTGTGTTTCTTTTTTTTAAATAAATTTATTTACTTGTTTGTTTGTTTGTTTATGGCTGCGTTGGGTCCTCGTTGCTGCATGCGGGCTTTCTTTTAGTTGCAGTGAGCGGGTTCGTTGCGGTGCATGGGCTCTAGGCATGCAGGCTTCAGTAGTTGTGGCACACGGGCTCAGTAGTTGTGGCTCACGGGCTCTAGAGCACAGGCTCAGCAGTTGTGGCACATGGGCTTAGTTGCTCCGTGGCATGTGGGATCTTCCTGGACCAGGGCTCAAACCCGTGTCACCTGCATTGGCAGGCAGATTCTTAACCACTGCGCCACCAGGGAAGCCCCCATTTGTGTTTCTTGTTCAGAATTATTTTGATTATTTTTTTGTTGGTTATTTGGTGGGTAGGTAGGATGTGAGGAACCTCAGTCTCTCAAAAGATAGATAGATAGATAGATAATTAGATAGATAGATAGAAATAGGTATAGCTATAGATAGATATAGATATATGTCTGTGTGTGTGTGTGTCTGGTGTGTGTGTTAAGATATCCCTATATCTATAGATAGAGGTAGATATATCTATAGCTATAGATATCTTTATATTCATATATAATATATATGTTTTACCTGTTTATATAAACATTCAAGGCGTACTGATATAACCAGGCAACCATGAGAACTAATCCAACTGATGCATTTATTCATTCATTCATTCATTCATTCAATATTTTTGGAGTACGTACAATGTGGAGGCACTGTGCCTGGTCATACAATGGTGATCATGTTTTTTTTTAAAATGATTCAATATTTTTATAGATTATACTCCATTTAACGTTATTGTAAAATATGGGTTATATTCCCTGTGCAGTACAGTATATCCTTGTAGCTTATCTATTTTATACATAGTATTTGGTGCCTCTTAATCCCCTACCTCCTTCTTGTCCCTCCCCTTTTCCCTCTCCCTACTGGTAACCACTGGCATATTCTCTGCATTTTTGAGTCTATTTCTGTTTTGTTAATTCATTCGTTTTATTTTTTAGATTCTACATATAAGTGGTAGCATACAGTATCTGTCTTTCCCCGTCTGACTTATTTCACTAGCGTAATACCCTTTAGGTCCATCCATGATGTTGCAAACGGCAGAATTACATTCTTTTTTCTGGCCGAGTAATATTTCATTGTGTGCATGTGTACGTGTGTGTGTGTGTGTGTGTGTGTGTGTGTGTGTACACACATACCACATTTTCTTTTTCCATTCAACTGTTGGTGAACATTTAGGTTGCTTCCATATCTTGGCAACTGTAAGTAATGCAGCTATGAACATATGAACATTGTGTGCATGTATCTTTTCAAATTAGTGTTTCTGTTTTCTTCAAGTAAATACCCAGGAGTGGAATTTCTGGATCATATGGTAGTTCTATTTTTAGTTTTTTGAGGAACCTCCATACTGTTTTCCATAGTGGCTGCACCAATTTACATTACCACCAATGTACTAGTGTACTAGGGGTCCCTGTTCTCCACATCCTTGCCTGGTGACCAAGACTTCATAGAACTTACACAAGGAATGGAGGAAGTAGACTTTAGTCAAATAATTATACAAATAAATATACAATTACAAACAGAAAAATAAAATTTTAGAAGGTCATAATGGAGGAGGAGGAATTGCTCCCTCATTGGGTATATGGGATGTTGGTAGGGGAAGGGGACTCCATTTAAAGGGCATAGTGTGAACAAGGGCAGCAAAGCAGGAAAGGGCAAGGTTTGGACTATGTTCCCGTGTAATGGGAGAGGCATTGAACGTTTCCCAGTGGTGGAACCAATAGCTACATTTTAGACAGCACTGTTTGACAGCACTGTGGGAAAGAAGAAGGGAGGGACAGATAGGAGGAAGGTAGACACTTGGGCAGCTACCAAAGTATGAAACAGAAAAACAGTGGCAGTGGGAATGACAAGAAGGACATGGATAAAGGAAGCATTGCTGACTTATAATCCAGAGGATCTGGCAATAACTAGATGATAGGGGACCAGGTAAAGGAGCTGGTAAGAGAGGGAGGAATAAAAGACAATCCCAAGGTTTCTAGCCTGGAAACACAGAGACTTTGGTGATATGGGTGGGGCAGTGGATTTATGGAGAGGTTCCATTCGGGGGAATACCGGCATGTCAACACAGATTCTGAGAATGAGGAAGCCTACCTTACAGCTGACCCCTATCCTTGTTTTCTATCTCTTCTTCTCCCACTTCTACTCTGCTTGGAGCTCTACATAACAGATAATAGATTATACATTGCCACAATTTTGGATAAGTTAAAAAACCTATCCCAGAACATGATCAGTAAATTTATTTCCCACCTAGAGGCCTGGTTAGCAATGGAAAAGGACTCTGGTGCAATTAGGCAGCCGACACCCAGCCAAACACCTTTCAACACTGCTCCCCTGCCATCTACCAGTTGGGATCCTGGGCAAGTCACATCACCTCCCTGCACTTCACTTTCTTCAGGTGGGGGAGATGGGGGATAATATATCTACACCATCTACCTCAACAGAGTGCCAAATGCTTCAGAAAGAATCCAGACAAGAGGTGACAAGTCTCTGCCTGAAAAAAGACAGGGGCCATCAAGGCGGAGAGCGATAAGCTCTGAAAGGCCGTTAAGTGGAGAGAAAGGCTGAGAGTGTGTGTTGGGCCAAAATGAAAGGGTTAGAAGACAAGTAACTGACACACTGAGAGTCTACACTCTTTCTCACCATGCATCAAAAGCAGATTTTGAGAGTAGAACTTGTTTCCTTAAAAATCTGTTACAGAGAGAGCAAAAAAGACTGTCAGTATCATGCCAGATCTGTTAGTTGCCTCCAAACATCTAGTGTCTCCTTTTCAGTAATTACCCTGGTTTTTGACCGGCCACAGAATCAGTCAGCTGGATTTCCCAGCCTGTCCTCCTGCTTGATGTGCCCAGATGACTAAGTCCTAGTCAGTGAAAAGTCAGCAGATGTATGTGTGACTTCCAGAAACTCTCCTACCTCCTCCTTGTCCCTCCCCTTTTCCCTCTTTCTCTCAGAGGAAAACTTTTCCTCTCTTCATCTTTCTTCTACTCAGACTGCAGATGTAATGGTTGGTGCTGCAGCAGCCATCTTTGTCCTTGAGGTGGCCTTGAGAATGAAAGTCACACATTAGCTTGAGAAGAGAGAAGGAGCCTGGGTCCCTGATCTTCGGGACTGTATTAGTTTTTGATTGCTACTCTGACAAATTGCTCCAAATTCATTGATTTAAAACAACACAATCTTTTTTCACCATACAGTTCTATAGATCAGAAGTCTGACAAGGTTCTCACTGGGCAAGATCAAAGTGTCAGCAGGGTGTATTCTTTTCTGGAAGCATAGGGGAAATTTTGCCCACATTCCTTGGGTCGTGGCCCTCTTGTTCTATCTTCAAAGCCAGCAGCAGCTGGCCACTCCCTCTCATGCTGCCATCACTCTGGTTCTCTCTTCCAATTTCCTCTTCTACTGTTAAGGATCCTTGGGAGTACATTGGGCCCACCTAGATAATCCAGGATGACCTCCGTATTTTAAGGTCAGTTTATTAGCAAACTTAATTCCAACTGCCTTCTTAATTCCCCTTTGCCATGTAACCTAAGATACTCACAAGTTATGGAGATTAAGACACGGACATCTTTGTGAGGCCTACAATATAGCTGCAGAGAGATAAACTTCTATCTTGTACAAACCACTGTTTTTCAGGTCTTTTTTGCCTACAACTGAGCCCAATGCATTCCCGTAATAGGCACATGCTGAATACCCACTCTGTACATGGCATTTCCGTGCCGTGGTGGTGCTGGCTGTGGTCTGATAATCCTGGGTGATCTTGATATTCATGATCCTCCAGAGGCTGTGAGACCCATCTTGCCACAGCACGTGGCCCCAGAAGCATCCACACCTCCACAGTGACACCACTGGAGCAGAAAGAGGCAGTTCACCTATGAACTGAACACAATTCCTGCCCCCCAGCATCCACAGACTTGCCTCAGCACGGAGAAGGAAACTGAGGCTCAGAGCCAGAAGGGACATGCCCAGGTTCCCACAGCAGTTCATGGTATTTCTGGGACTCGAACCCAGGTCTCTGAATACCACTCCTACAACACATTATTTTCCTGGGTATTTCGAGGAAGGACATTTTGGACATACTCCCACAGGTCCATGGTCCCAGGCACCCAGGTCACAAACTTTGGCACAGGTCAAAGACCATGTTTACCTCTATCCAGTGATTCTAGTGACACCAAATGCTTACAGCATTTGGCTGGATTTTCTGTATTCTCTTTCTAGCTCTGGAGTAAGTATAGTAGAGGTCTCTGGTGTGTAGATTATCCATTTTCCTGCCCCTCACATGCTCACGCTCTATTTTTCCTATTTGTTAAATGGGTACCTATTAGGACTTACTAGGTAACATGGATAGCTGAAGACCAAGTTAAGGGCTCAGGCTTGGGAAGTTATGCATTCCAGTGCCATCTTTGATTTTGCCCTCATCTCTCCGGTTGTCAGTATTTCCATCTTAAAAAATGGGGAAACAGCAGACGTCCTTCAAAATAATTGCAAGGAGCAGCTAATGCAACTCATTGTGAAGCACGTTAGCACCAACACGGCGTCATCTAACTGCTTATAAAAAAGGTTGAGCAACTAGGAATCCAGCTCACGCATCTGGCTCTGAGTCACACTCCCTAGTATCATTGAATGAAAGTGAGAAGAGCTTGAACCAGGCCAGGATGTAGAGTCGGGAGGTGCCTGATAGCCAACCAAGCACAGAGATGTGTCTGAGAGCCAATGGGCTGGAAAGACCTTCACAGAGCCATTTGCTGAAACATTTTGCTCTGCTCTTCTTAAAGGTCTGATTTCCCAAGCTCTCTTTGGTAACTGTTTCTGGGTTACACACCCCAGATAGTTGGAAAGACTTCCCTTATGCAACTGAAGTGAGTTTGCTCTGGTTCTGTCTTCACGGGGAATGGAAAAAAGCTTGTCACACACACCCCCATATCCCCACCCTTACAGTAATATCCCTTCTGATGCCTGATGGCTGGTATTGAGAGAGCTCTTCCGTAGGATTTCCCAATGCTCATAAATGCAGTGGTTTTATATATATGTATGTATTTTTTTTTAATCTAAGGATTTTTGCGCTGAGTTAAAAATGCTAGAGTCTAAGGATTTCAGAGCTGATGAGATCTTAGAGATCACTTCTTCCAAACATCTAGATCTTGCACACGAGAAGACTGCAGCTCCAACCTATACGGTTTCGCTTAAGGTCCTCAGTTATAGTGTTGAGACAAAGAACTATAAACAAGGCCTAAAGAGTTTTGATAATAAGGGATCATTAAACAATATTTAACTTATGCTTATTTCTAATTACTGCATTCTTTACAAAATACCTCCCGATATTCGTATGGCACTCTGATATTTATTTTGAGCATAAGCTGTCATCCCCTCTTCTTGTATAATAGCTGTTTACTCCTCTTCTGTCAGAGAACGCCCTTTCCCTCGGCTAAGCAAAATCCTGCACATTCATGTCAACTTCTCTAATTTAACGGGTCATACTGAATTGCAATTCTACTCTACTTGGCTTCAGGTAACATTATGGAGCAGCTCCTATAAGCCAGGCGCTGTCACATAGCCCCTCATTGGATTCTCAGGACAGCCCTATATTGAGGATATTATTATTCACATCCCAGAGTTGAAATAAAACGAAGCACAAGAAGGTTAAGTGGCAGACGCAAGACTGTCCATCTGCTGAGATCTATGTCTTCTGGTTTGTGCTCGTGACAGCGTATGACCTCTCACATAAGGGCAGCCACACCACATAATTTTCTTCTAGCAGTAAGTCAGGGAATGATGCTCCTTTTCCAACATCTCCACCATGGATGTAAACACTAGCATAATTAGCCAAGGCTGACACATAGAGAAGGTCATATACTCTTCGAGCTGAAGGTAAATGATAACTTCAACGCTCCCCAAAATGTAGGTCAATAAGAAGAAAGTGTGACCTTTCTTTCATTATATAGTCACAGATATGTAGATAAGGCAGAAAATGAAGACGGTAGACAGTAGAGTATGTCTGGAGTCCGAATGAAGGAGCCATTGTTTCTAAGGGGGAGGGTCACGGAAACTGCCTTGAAGAAAGGGCCCAGGCTTCCATGAGTGGTAGGACTCAAGCAGGAAGAAGTCAGGCGAGAGGCAGTTGAGCCAGACATTAAGCAATGGGGCCCAAAGTAAGGAAAGGCTTGGGGAAAGGGGTGAAATGAAGAACACCTGAAGGAACTGGGAATGATTCGCTGAAAAACAAAACCCCAGGTAATTCTGGGTTTCCACGTATGTGAAGGGTAATCAAATGGAAGGCAGATAAGCCTTGCTCTGGGAAGTTAAGATTCCAAATATCAGTTCATCGGGCCTAAGGCCACACGGTCTGCAGTGGTCTCAGAGAACCTAGGCCAAGAAAGAAGCGCATCTTTTCTAACAGTTAGGCCTGCTCAGTAACGCCATGGTTTTCTCCTTGGAGTGCTGAGAAACCCATCTGGAAGGCCCAGAGACCCCCATCCCCAGGAGCTGGGTTGTAGAAGATATTTCTGTGTTCTCTGGGGGATGGGCTTAGATGAACTCCAAGGGCGCTTTCATTTCTGAATTTCTAAAATTCCAAAAACTCCACAAGAAAGACCCTTTCAAACTTGAGAGCTGCCCCCAGGGAAACTGGATCTCCTTGGAGGACTGGTCTGCCCTGTGCAAACGATGCTCTGTCTCTAAGCCAAAGGGACAATTTCCAAGGCATCATCCAATGCAGGTCTTAAACTAGACCCAAATAGGTGCTTTTGCATCTTATATGTTTTACCGAAAAAAAAATTATTCAAGAAAAGTCCTATATTCTTTCTAATCTTCCATCCTAAGTTTTTCTGATTGTTGCATTAGACGTAAATTTTGTGCTAAATATATGTGATGTGGCTGGTAAACTTGTATTTTGATTAAATATACTCCATATCTATGTTTTTAAACTATTTTTAATCATATATATATAAGCTAATTTTTTTATTTTAAAGAAGATGTTGGGGGTAGTTTATTAATTAATTAATTTATTTTTGCTGTGTTGGGTCTTCGTTTCTGTGCAAGGGCTTTCTCTAGTTGTGGCAAGCGGGGGCCACTCTTCATCGCGGTGCGCGGGTCTCTCATTGCAGTGGCTTCTCTTGTTGCGGAGCACGGGCTGTAGGCGCGCAGGCTTCAGTAGTTGTGGCTTGTGGGCTCTAGAGCACAGGCTCAGTAGTTGTGGCACACGGGCCTAGTTGCTCCACGGCATTTGGGATCCTCCCAGACCAGGGCTCGAACCCGTGTCCCCTGCATTAGCCGGCAGATTCTCAACCACTGCGCCACCAGGGAAGCCCTAAGCGAATTTTTAAGTAATCATATATTATCACATTTTTGTGATGGTTTTTATTACTCATTCTTGACCTTTTTTAATGTTCAAGCAAGCCTACGATGTAAGAAGCAATACTGTTACTATTCTTAGAATGAGGAAAGCAGCCTCGACACAGGGCCACGGGACCCTGAGTTCCGCCTGGAGCCCACCCTAGAAGCCCCAGCTCCTGGCTGCTGCTCCAGGGCTTCTCATGCCCCACCCTGGGCCTCCCACGGTGACTCAGGGCACTGTAGCATTGCCACGGTTTCCTGAGGAAGAAGCTAAGACAACGAAAGGCCAGTTGATTGGGCCTAAGGTCACAGAGTTTGTTTGTGACAGGGTCAAATGAGCTTTGAATATGTGGCCCCAGAATCTTTATTTTTGAAAGTCACCCTTGGGACTTCTCTGTGGCACAGCGCTTAAGAATCCGCCTGCCAGTGCAGGGGACACGGGTTTGAGCCCTGGTCCGGGAAGATCCCACATGTCGCGGAGTAACAAAGCCCATGCGCCACAACTACTGAGCCCGTGTACCACAACTACTGAAGCCCGCACGCGTACAGCCCGTGCTCCACAAGAGAAGCCACCGCAATGAGAAGCCCGTGCACCACAACGAAGACCCAACGCAGCCAAAATTAAATTAATTAATTAATTATATATATAAAAAGAAAGTCACTCTTAACTCACTGCAGGTCATTCATCTAGAGAGACCTGAAGATATAAATGGACTTGTCCAAGTCTCCTCACCATAATCACCGAGTCCCCAGTAGATTTCTTACTCTTAATAGAAAGCCAAAGAATGAGAACCAAGATTCACTTCTTGACAATATGTCATTTCCATAGGCCTCTGCACTCCAAACTTGCTGGATTATTAAACATTGATCACACCTTGGCTGGATTATTAAACATTGACATCATCTTCCCAAGCATTTTATATATGGTTCTTTGTCCCTCTAATGAATATTGGGTAGAATTCTCTACTAAGAACCATCAGTAAGTTAATTTCAGTGAAAGCAACTAAGAAACAGAAAACATCCCTTCTTTTCTAGCCACTTTTCTGAGATCTCCCATGCTGCTCTTTCAGCAATGTGGCCTACCTCTGTGCCCTAAAAATACCCAGACTTTCCCACTTGCAATCCTTTATTCATGCCATTATCTCAGCCTGGAATGCCCCTTTTTCTCACTTTCCACCTATCAAAACCTTACTCATCGTTTAAAGGCTAGTTCAACAACACCCTGTGTGAAGCCTTTCCTAATCCTCCCCCAGTTGGGAAGAATCCTTCTTTTCTCCAGCTCTTTTTTCACTATGTCTGTAGAGTCGATTTTCTATTACATGTCTATCTCCTGCCTGAAACTGTGACTTATTGAGGACCCAGATCAAGTGGGATTCACGTGGGCCAGCTGCACAGGCTCACAGGGTGCACTTGACATATGTTTACTGAGTGAATAAAATTACCGTCAAATGCCATTTCCTCCTTTCCCTTTTCTTATCAGACGTTCAAAGATATTCAACGTCTCGAGTGTCTTCCTGCTCACAATCTGTACCTCCCTTTCTGCAAATATTCCATAAGGGCAAGCAGGCTGCTCCTGTTATGAAACACTTGCCAAGGATTTGCTAGAAATGGTGCACAGCTCACTAGCTCTATTAGAGCTTAAGGGTTTCCTTTTTTTTTTTTTTTTTTGTAATTGCAATTCAGCATAACCTTTTCTCTCCTTGTTAAGCGCTAAGGAGAATGCTCATATGTCAGAAATCACAGAATATCAGAGCCAGAGGAGAAAATCTAGTAACCTAGCCCTGCTTCTTTTATTAAGAAACAGGGAAAGTGAACCTTGGAAAGAGCAAGTTACTTGCCTACTTACTTGCCGTAGTCAAATATCAGATTCCTAGTAGGCTGAGACAAGGTTGAGATCTCCTGTCCTCCTGGCTAACATTATTTCCAAATCTGGTAACTTGTTATATGGTCTATTTGCTAAAACAGTGATTGACCTCACTGTCTATTCCCAGCTGTGAATTCCAGTTCTTCATTTGAAAAGAGGGAATCCCAGCTCTCCGACGCATCCTCATTTGGCCTGATGTTCCCAAGGCCCTCAGTGAGCAGCCCTGGCCATCTGCGGCCCCACTGCGTTCGCTGTAGCCCTGCCCAGATCAGCTGGCCTTTCTTCTCATCGTCCTTTCCCTCACACAGGCACCTCACGCCAGCCTCCAGACCTCCGCTTCAGCTCTTCTGTTGCCAAGGAAGCCCTCTCACCATGCTTTAGATGCAGATACTCCTTTATTCCTCATAACAAACATAATTGTGGAGCCGTCTCACCCCCACATGAAGTACAGAGAGGTTAAGTCACTTAAGCTCAAGGTCACACAGCTTGTAAACAGTAGAGCTGTCAGTCTAGGTTCTGAGGAGTAGAAAAAACAGGAGATGAGCCCAGGTCTCCCATCCCAAGGAGACACCTGCTCTTCCACATTCATTCCATTCTCTCAGGAGGTGACGTCACTAGTTTCCAAGCTCTTCTTTTTTGAGTACCTTTGGGGAAACTGACTCTTACCCTAGAGAGTCCCCTCCTAGGGCAATTAGATGTAGGAGAGGTGGATCTTCTGATTTTGGACTTTTTTTCCTGCTAAAAATGGCAAGTGCAGTCATGATTTATTTAAAAAAATCTGTAAATGGGATATTCAGATTGTCTCACCAGAAAAATTCACGTTTAGGGTAGAGTACTCTATGGAAAATTCCAGTGGAGAAAGGAAAATTTCTCAAAGAGCAGTGAGCAATCATGAATAGAAATTTTGAAACAGGCCGGGCATTTGGTAACCTCTGGTATTTGTGACTGCAAACGCCAGGCCTTGCAGAGATAATAAGTTCAGAACAAATGAGGGTGTTAGTCAGACTTAAGAGGGATTTTGCACTGGCTCTGGGTATAGACTTTCGCAAAGAAGAGTGTCTGATGGCCCCGTTCTTTAGAGCTGTGTTCTTAGACGGGCAAAGAAGCTGAAAGGCAGAATAAAGCATCCTTAAATTAGAGCGGTATGCACTAGGTCTTCAGAGTGAGGACACTCGTTGTTCAACTGATGAGCACCTGCAGCCCTGAGTTGGAAAATTCAGGAGCAAAGGAAGGAAGGGAGGGAAGGAGAGAGGGAGGGAGGGAGGGAAGCAGGAAGAAAATAGCCAAATGCTGTTTCTCTCCTCACTCCATTAAAAGAATCTCAACAAATATAAGGATAAATTCTATTCTATACTAAATTCTATTTTCCACCCATAATACTAACTCTGGTCTCCAACATACAAACACACACAAAACTCACCCAGGGAAGGATTAATGAGTAGAGTTATCCAAAAGAATGTTTAGTCTGTTTACTTGAAAACCTCAGTGATGTGAGTTGCAGAGTATAAAACACCAACATTTTGCTTCGCGCTTGGAGAACCCTGCTTGCAGCCATGGAGGGGTTGCACGCCTTCCTGAAGCCCAGCTTGGAGCGAAGGTGGTGCTGGGCATGATGGGGTGGGCGCTCTGTGAGCTCAGCTCCAGCCTCTATCCATCTCACAGCAGAGGATACTGTCCTTACTGGGACAGAAAGAAAAGATCCCCAGGGAGAAACAGGAGGCGACGTGTGGAACAAAGGGGATCACTATGCTGAGAGACTGGGTCGCAGTCTCGGCCTTACTATCGTTCACCCTATGAGGGTGGGACAATCACTCCCCTTCTCAAGTGGCAGAGAAATGAAGGGGCATGGCCAGGGGGTCCTAAGATCCTCTTCCAACTCTAATACTTAATGGTGTTTGTGATTCAAGTCACATATTTCACTGTTTGTTTTTTCATCTATAACGTGGCCAGCTTGGACCAAGTGACCTCTAAGTGCCCTCTAGCTCTGGGAATCTGTGTTTCCATGACTAAATCAGTGATCACTAGACAGATAGAAAAGGAGAGACCCTGTGGTTGCCAGAAGCATAAGGGATATCGGGCTGCTCCCAATGCTCTAGCTCAGCCTAAGGCATGAGCTTCTCCAGCAAGAGGTCAGAGGGCAAGAGGTGAGACTCTTCTCCACTTGGGCACGGAGTGGGAGGTTCCCACATCTGAGGTCACCATTCTCCCCAACAACCCCTGCCCCCAGACCTGCTGTTTCAGCAACCCTGATCATCAGAAGATTGGATGGGCCTGGGTTTCACAACTCAGGGTTCTTTCTAGGACCTCTGAAGTTACCAACCCCAAACTTCTTCCCTATGCATTCCTAGTAAATAGTTTTCCAGCCTCTGTCTGGAGGCATTTTGTTCCTTTTTTTTTTTTTTTTTTTTTTGGTACTTGGGCCTCTCACCGTTGCAGCCCCTCCCCCTGCGGAGCACAGGCTCCGGACACGCAGGCTCAGCGGCCATGGCTCACGGGCCTAGCCGCTCCGCGGCACGCAGGATCCTCCCGGACCAGGGCACGAACCCGTGTTCCCTGCATCGGCAGGCGGACTCTCAACCACTGCGCCACCAGGGAAGCCCAGTTTGTTCCATTTTTAAACAGCTTTGACTACTAAGAAATGTCTTGGGTCAAGGTGTGGGTCAAGGTCTGTCTCCCTGTAATTTCTACCATTGGTCAGACCTGTCCTCTGGGGCCTCCATGGCAATCTGTCCTCTCTCCCCATGGAAACCCACCAGACCTTTGGAGGCAACACATAAGGCCTGATTACATCTTCTCAAGCATAAGAAACTCCAGTTCTCCTGATGGCACGGTTTTCAGCTATATTACTCCTCTGGTCTATAAATTCTCCAAACTGTCAAACATGACATGGGACTTGGGGGACAAAAGACCTAGGTTTGAATTGTGCATCTACCAATGGGTTGTATTCCATCAACGCAGCTGAACTGAAGCTTTTATGTATGGTAAATGAAATGTTGGACACAGAAAGCTTGTAAACGATGAAATGCTTCATAAAAAAAATGTATTACTGCTGCTAGATATTACTACTGAAAAATAACAATTACTACTATTAAATCAACAGTATAATCCGGTTGTGTTCCAAGAGTACAGACTAGGAAAGGGAGCTCTCCTCCCCTGCTCTGGATGTTACGTTCATATGCGTTTAGCCTAACACCACAGTTGCCATTCGGGAGGCTGAGTCTCAGAGTTCATCCTGAGTTCACAGAAAATCAAATACTGCAGAGTTATTACACATGCGGTGGTCAGCCTAGGTTTCCCCAGTTCTTGTTATTGTAAAATTGAGGAATTTACATTTGTCTCTGACATTTTATCTTGTTTGTTCACCGTTTCCAGACACTTTTTGGACTATGATTCAGCAATCAAAAACAGTGCTTTCCAATCCTAGCTTCATACCAGAATCATTGTGAAAATATTTTAAACATAATTATTCCTCCCAAACTCTATTCTCAAGATTTTGATTCACTTGTTCTAGGGAAGGACCCAGGAAGCTGTACCTAAAACCAGCATCTTACGTGGTTATCAGTCAGTACATCAGGATCCATCAGCCTGCATTTGGAAATCCCCGTTATACCATAACCTTGCCTGCTCAGTTTCACTTGCATACTTGATAGACATGATTTTTCTAGGGAACTGCCTAGAGGGTAAGAAGCTATCTACATGGAAGGGCAGGCAATGACTCCCCTGTAACTTTCGTATTCTGTTAATGTTCTTTTACAAATCATTTACGTCCTCATTCTATAAAACAATGTGATACAACAACCTACAGGTGAGCAGGGCATATGGGTGATCAGATGCACAGAAGCTTCAGAATGTCCTGTTTCTTTTCCATCAGGCAGCATCCGGCCTGCCCATACCAGAAGTATGCAATTTGGCCAAAGACAGAATTCAAAGAACCCAGAGAAACTGACCATCTCCTTGGTCCATCTCCATCTTAGTTACCTACTGAAGCTCTCAGTTTGAGTAACAGTTAAAAGGTCCTAGATGCAGGTATCTTCCGACAGAGAGATGACACATGCAACTACCTGCTGCTCCAATGCCCACGACAGACATGACTATTCAATCACAATCCTCTTCCTGACTAAGCCCAGATGTGGCTTCCAAATCCTTCCCAAACTAGAGCTCAATCAGCCACTAGCAATCTGAGTAGGCATGTAAGCTGAAAACGACCATCCTCCATCTAGCCAACCCTTTACCCCTTCATTTGAAAGGAAGGACTCAGAGAGGTGAGTTTCCTTGCCAACTTTATACAGCCTTGTCTAAACTGGAAGAATTCTTCCTGGACTACAAGGAGCCCTATGTCTTCCTGATTCTGTTTCAAGGTTCTTTCGTTCTGCACACACATACTGAGAATCCTCTATGTGCTCGGCAAGAATGGGGGGTGGAGAGAGACAAAGAAAGGAAGGAGACATAATTGTTTCTCTCATGCATAAAATCTAATAAGATAGACCTACAAATAATGACCCAAGGTGGGTGGGGATGGATGCCAAAAAAACTCAAGGCAAGAAAGAATCACATAATCATCACTTTGAGAAAAAGAGTTTGTCTCACCTTTTAGTTAAAAGAAAAAAAATGAATTTACCACAATAAGAAAACATGCTACATTAAATTCATGTCTGTGTCCATGTGACCCCTTCAAATCTCCTGCAAGGTAGGGACCTTGTTGTCTCTGTTATCTCAGTAACACTTAGCATAATATCATGTATGCCCAGAATTTTGCCTCTACCTTCAGCCTAATCTTCTTATACTTAAGTTCTTGGAATATAAGAGCACAACTGTGTTACTAAAGACCTTTTAAAATGTCTTAGCTCTATGACTACTGGATTTCTTCATGCATATCTGTGTTAAAAGGCTTTTCCCCACATTACTAAGGCTGAGGTCTGCTTCTTATATACCTCTTAGACAAGAGCCTCCTTGTTCCATAAATCCAGAGATCATTTCTCTGGCCTGTTCAGGCCTTCAGAGCCCTCATCTAAGCCCCTGAATTCATTGTTCTCAGGAATAGGCATTTCTGAAGACAAGATGCCATTTTGTTTCTGGGGTTGGAACGCAAATCTTTCTTATTGCCTCTGATGAGATGATATTCTGTTCTCCTTTCCTTTCAAGTATAAAACATGCCCTAAAGTATGTGCTAATTAATACATCTGTTTGTCTTACAAAGTAGTTGAAAAGCATCTATTTAAACTGTGATTCACATTTTTCCTTTCAGGCTGTCTGAAGATTTTTCTGGATGAATCAAATGAGGAGCCTGATTGCACTACCATGTTAAAGAGCCAATTAAAAAGTTCATTAAGTGATACTGGTGCATTTTAGCACAGGTAATAGAAGTGTAAAGTTATACACAGCATTAACAAGCTGAAAGGTACAACTGGATTGGATGGCAAAATTCATTTCTTCTCCTTTCTAAAATACCCTCCTGGGACTTCCCTGATGGTGCAGTGGTTAAGAATCCACCTGCCGGGCTTCCCTGGTGGCGCAGTGGTTGAGGGTCCGCCTGCCAATGCAACGGACACGGGTTCGTGCCCCAGTCCGGGATGATCCCACATGCCGCGGAGCGGCTGGGCCCGTGAGCCATGGCTGCAGAGCCTGGGCGTCCGGAGCCTGTTGCTCCACAACGCGAGAGGCCACAACAGTGAGAGGCCCGCGTACCGCAAAAAAAAAAAAAAAAAAGAATCCACCTGCCAATGCAGGGGACCTGGGTTCAATCCCTAGTCTGGGAAGATCCCACATGCCGCAGAGCAACTAAGCTCTTGAGCCACAACTACTGAGCCTGCACTCTAAAGCCCACGAGCCACAACTACTGAAACCTTTGTGCCTAGAGCTTGTGCCCCGCAACAAGAGAAGCCACCACAATGAGAAGCCTGCGCACCGCAACAAAGAGTAGCCCCTGCTTGCCACAACTAGAGAAAGCCCGCGCGCAGCAACGAAGACCCAATGCAGCCAAAAATAAATAAATAAATAAGTTTATTTAAAAAACAGAAACAAAAAACTCTCCTGGAGGAGAACTATGTGTCTCCACTAGAGACAGGCAGTGGGCTTTTAGTCTGTACAAGGCATAATTAGGGTACAAAGAAGTAAGCTGTATATATGTACTCAGAGAGTTCAATGACTAAAGCTTTATGGTCACTCCTTTAGAAGAAAGGCTGACTTGTAAGTTCTCCAAGTCTAAACCACATGCCTTGAGCTTTAACCAACCACACACTTATTCCTAGGACTTGGAATCTTTAGTGAATAGGTATAGATGGAGGAAACATTTGCAGCTCAGACAGTCAGAGCACCTACACATGGACCAGATTGTTCCTGAAATACAGTCTTGACTGTAGGTCTTGCCTGATGCCCAAGCTCATTCTTTCAGTCTCCCTCTTGTTTTGTGAGCCCTAATAACACTTTAATATAGTACCTTTTCACAAGGGACCAGAGTCTGTTTCTGTTGCTTGCAGTTAACAATCCTGATTAGCTCTATAGGAGATGGTTCCTCCTTTAGAAAGCTTGATACAAGTGAATGATAGAAAGACATTCTTTACTCAGTTACAGAGAGACTGCTCTCACAGTATAACTTTCTAACTAATTGCTGGAAAAGAATGGGACCGGCTGTCACATTGAAGTGGTACATTTCCAGTTGCTGGAAATGTTGAAATAGAAAGGGAACAACCATTTGTCAGGGATGCTCTGGAAGGGATTCTTGGATCTGGTGGGAGAATGTACTAGCATCTACTTAATAGGTTTAATGAAAATGCTTTCCAAGTGCTAGAGACCTATGGTCCTTTTCAAGCTGTGCCTCTCAGCTGGCTGTGACTCACTGAAGGTTCTCAGGCTGGACGACTTGGGACTTGGTCTGAGCACTAGTGGAAAGAGCTGAGCTTAGCATCTTTCTCTGGTCTCCTTGAGACTGGGTTCTTAAATCTAGACCAGTTACTTGACTGTCTGTGAGGGGTAGCGAGCCCCATTCTCAACGATGAGTGGGTAACTTCCCCAGAGCCATTTTTGTCTAATTCAAGGAGTTTTCCGGTTGGTTCTTTGCACCTTCTCAAGTAATACATTTTTGCTCAATAAAGAGCAAAATCTATTTTGTTTCTGGGGTAGGAATCTGGGATGATCCATAAGGTAACTTATTCACAGACACACAGTGTACAAAATGAACTTGACTAGCTCAAGATGATCTATGAGGCTGAAAGAAGGTCCAAAGGGCATACCTTTAAATCCAGCTCTAAAGAACTGAAGTCTATAACCAATGAATCAAGTTATATGATCATGCGTGGGCCATCTTATTAGGTTGCTTGGCCATCTGTCAGCCCAAGTTCCTTCTTTCAGAGCTGAGAAACTAGAGGCTGGAAGAGCCACGTCTTACCTGCCATCACATCCCGAGTTGGGGCCCACACTAGAACGGCATCTCAATACTGCTGACGCCCAATACTGCTCTTCCATCTGTCTCCCACCACATTCCCTGTCACCTCCAGCCCCACCTGGCAGGCTGCTAGCTTCTCAGCAAAGGCTGAGCGGGACTCTGCTCACACCCCCTGGGGGAGATGTCTGTGATGCTCATGTGTGGCGGAAGCTCTCAGATCCTGCTTATGCCAAAGACACCCTGGGAATAAATAAAGGCCCCCACTCTCACACCTTCTACTCCCACCAACTATGCACATGAAAAAAATTTTTTAAATAAAACTCACAGAGGTAGGGATTCTCCCTGTTGAAAGAAATTCCTTAACACACATTAGTCAGGTAATCATTTCTTTGATTCCATGGACATTTTTTAGAACTAGAAATAGGGCTGAAGAAAGCAAGTAGTCCAAAGCTCTTTATCTACAAGTGGACAAACTGGAATTCAGAGCAGAGATGGGCATTTGGTCAGCCCAGTGGGCTTTCCGGTGAATCAGAACACTGTTTTCCCTTCCTTGGGGGCCTCCTGAGGTGGTGAGGGCTTGTGTGTATGACACAGATTACGTGGCTTAAGAACACTGTACATGATTCTTCTTTTGGACTCCGGGAGAGAGACTAGCTACTTTCACCAAAGCCTTTCTGCGGGGCTGCGGGAGGGAAAGGTAGGGGCTTTAGCGCCAGCTAACCCCTTTTAGCTATGGGACCAGGGAGAAGTTAACCTCTCAGGGCTTCAGTTTACCTGTCTGTAAAATAAAGAGAATAAACCCAGCTGTCTCTATGGTTGTCTACAGGATTCAAGAAGATAACTTTTGCAAAGCCCCTAGTCTACTGCCTGGCATACCCTCAAGGACCAGTACCAGTTTCTTTCTTTCCTGCCCTCCCCCACCTTACTTCTTCCTACTTTGACATGCATGAGAAAACTGAAATAGACAAAAATCACAGGGGGCTTTTCCTCTTGTAGAAGCCTGTCTCCCCAATACTGAAGACATTTGGCCAAGGGTATCTGAGATCCCTAAAGACCCTGCCATAAATACCTCTGGCACTGTAATGTGCACATACGAAGGGCTGGTGAATTTCAGTTGCCAGGCTACCTGGTCAGAACAAATGTTCTTTATGTTCCAAAAGGGTCCTGAATAAAGGTTTCCTCAATGTTTGGGGAACAGATGCAACAAGCCTTTTCTCTGGGGACAAGATTTTTCAGAGAGTCAATAAAAGCAGTAATCCTCACTTCAGTCCAAGGACCTCAGCTTTTATAAACTTCCTTATAGGAATCCGGGATGTCAGATTACCCGGCCTTTTGACTAGCCCTGGAGTCCCATCTGCGAGATTCTGGACATCTTAGGGATGGGAGATGGCAATTTTTTGACAGAAATTAGATTTTTTTAAAAAAAGGATTAAAAAAAAAAAAAGCTACAATCTACCTCCTGCCACGTCCAAATTTTGATTCTAACTTCTGCACCTCTGGGGTCACAAGGGCAGGTTCATTTCTTTTCTGTGGGTTGCTGAAGAAAGAAAGCCATTGCTTTTCTAACATTTGAGTGCAAGTGTTTCTACAAGAATGTTAAAACAGGCTATTTCACTCGCTAGAAATCAATCACGGGGGACTTCCCTGGCGGTCCAGTGATTAAGACTCCGACGTTCCACTGCAGAGGGCATGGGTTTGATCCCAGGTCGAGGAACTGAGATCCCACATGCCACGTGGTGTGGCCAAAAAAAAAAAAAAATTAATCATGAATCTTGGTTTATGGTGACCATAGTGGGCAATGACATACATGTAGTATATAATTTTCCTGTGGTTGAGCTTTAACTCAACAGAGTTACCAATTCCCAAACATCATTGGCAAGTGTGAAAGATCTGGGCTTAGATTCAGTAAACTCCTGTTAGAGCCTTGCCTGGTCTGAATGATCACAAACAAGTTTCCCAGCCCAGGTCCCTCACCTGTGGAAAATGGAGATAACAGTGGAGCTGTAGGGTCCGTGGTAATCTGAGTTCTGGAAATGTCTGGAAATCTGAGTTCACGTGTGTAGAAAGGGGCGGGGAGTTCATTAACTCACTTTAGTTTCTGTCTGTGAATGAGTTGTCTGAGCTATATAAGTGTCTTTACACTCATTCATAGTTGCTGAACCCTTCCTTTTTTTTTTTTAATTTTGGGTATTTATTTATTTAAATTTTTATTGGAGAATAGTTGATTTACAATGTTGTGTGCTTTTGTCTAGGTTGTGTGCCTGTAACATCTAGCAAGCCAGCTCAGGGTTTTTCACATGCAGTTGAGTTGTAAACACAGCAAGAGAGGGTAAGAGCAGAAGCTACAAGGCTTCTCAAGGCCTAGGCTCAGAAGTTGCAAAATATTACTGCCGCTGTATTCTTCTATTAGTCAAAGTCACAAGGCCAGCCTCCATTCAAAGGATGGATAAGTAGACTCCACCTCTTTGTGGGAGGAATAGCAGAGAGAGTCACATTGCAAAGAGATTACTGTAGCCATCTTTGCAAACACGCTCCTGCCCTAACCAATGGCGATTTTTGCTTAAAGATACTTACTTTAAGTTTTCTTACCTCCTGATATTTAAACAAGGTATAGCATATGAAAAATGCAGCCTGGGAACTAAAATATATACAAGTTGTAGGAAAAGTGAAAATAAATCAGAGTCCTTCACTTGTCGGCGCTACCGTAAAGTCTAATCTCCTGCCCACAGCGTCCTCAGGTCTGGCCAGTGCACCCTCTGGCCTCACTCAACTGGGGCTTCTGTTAGGATTCCAGTTCACCAGATGTCACTGGGAAATGACCTGTGAAAGTTCCTCTGCTTGGGGACTCTCAACCCATGGCATGGTTGGGCCAATGAAGTCTTTAGAAATGACCTGTGCTTGCTGACAACAATTACATGCCCATGAATGAACTTTGCCACAGAGAGAAGAAAGTGGCCCGATTGTTGTAAAAACAGAAATAATGCATGTACTAGTATGTACGCTTTGTAAGGATCACAGAGGGCTCTGATCTATGAACTTAAATCAATTAGTTCGCCTAAGTCCCCTGAGAAATAAGTGATGCAAGTCTATGCATGTGGTTGTGCTTCACAGCAACAGAATTATATGCTTATGGTTTTTTTTTTTTTATATTTAATCAAAAAGCAGCTCCTGGGCACAGGCTTCCATAGGGGACAATAAGAGTTGACAGGCATAGTCAGTCACTCCTAGTGCTTACACGTGTTGACGCACTGAAGCTCACCATGAACCCATGAGGCAGGTTCTATTATCTCCTCATTCACACATTAAGTTCGCGGTGGTTAAGTGACTTGCTGAAGGCCTAACTTGTAAGTGGCAGAGCTGGGCTGTGAAGCAGGGGAGTCTGGCACGCCAGCACCTGTGCTCTTCACCACTGTGTCCGCTCTCTCTCAAGGGATATGTGATTTATGTATATGGCTTCTGCCCTTCACGCAGGTGACTCTGGCTCCACATATGAACCATGAGGCTTTTTATAATTACAGATGCCTCTTAGACTCTGCCTCAATGGGTCTAGAGTAGGTATGCATAGAGTAGCCGAGGCAATAAAATATGAACAAGAAGGAAAAATATAATAAAAATTTTTTAATGTAAAAATGATGAATTGGGAGATTGGGATTGACATGTATACGTTGATGTGTATAAAATGGATGACTAATAAGAACCTGCTGTATAAAAAATAAATAAAATCAAAACTTCAAAAAAAGTTTTTTTAATGTAATAAAAATATAATAGATGAGATATAAGAAAAGTACTATGGATGTTCAGAAAAGGGGAGAGATTTCTGGCTGGAGAGGTGGAAATCTAGGAAGACTTTATGGAGAAAGAAAACTTTGGTTTCAACTTGGGCAGTTGAGATGATATATGGACATATTAAGTGATCACCTCTGGTTGAATGAACAGAATGTCCCCATCTCTGTTGATGCAGCAATGCTGACGACTGGACTCTGCCCTGTGTTGACCACAGCAGGCCTCTCTTGGCATTTCTTAACTACAACACACTTGAAAGTCAACTCAACAATCGTTGATATGAATTCTAAGAGACAATATGGCACACATATATGTGGAAACCACTCATAAACTGTAAAACTGGAAATAAACGTTAGTTGTCTGTGTTATGGTAGATTATGTGTTACGTATCATCCACAGTTTACAAGGTATAACTATGTACCTAATGGATTACCAATAAAATTCCCATGGAATGAATTCAAAGTTGGACACTTAACTGGATCTGGAGGTTTACATTGGGAAGAAAGTTGTACTTGCCTGACTCAGAACTAGTGTGCAAGAAAGCTTAATGGTTGATGCTTCATCATGACGATGGACTCTTTTCAGAGGCTGGGATTGCTGAGTCATGGGGGCTCTGCACTGGTGGCAAGGAGAAATGTTAATTGGGGACCACTGTGGCTGCAGAAGGCGTGTCTCCACTTGAGAAGGCAAACAGTGAGAGAGGAAGCCTTTGGCTTTAGGTTACTCTAAAAAGAAAAAAAATAATACTATAGCAGAGACTAGATGATGTGAGAATCCAGAAAGAATCAGGCTGCATATTCTTGTAAATACTAAGCATTTATTATTAATAGTTATAGCACTCTGACATTGTAATATTTGGAACACAACAACTGAAGTCCCTAAAAGCCAAACTTGGCTTGATCATCATTTTTAGGATTACAGAAGGCTAGATTTGGAAGGGGCCTTAGAGAGCTCTGAATCCAAACTCATTTCTTCTAATTTTAGAGCAAACAGTTCCTCTGGAGCCCAGGAAGCAAGTTGCCCAAGGCAGGATAGTAAGTTGTTCTAAATACAGAAAGATACAACATGTTCTTTTTGGTGTTTTTTAAAAAGAAACACAAGTATTTCCTTGGTTTTTCTATTTGTCAAGCCTAAAAAGCTATTGTTACTAAAACCACTCAGTTGCTATATTAACCAAATTCAAAGCAATGCTACACACCTGGTAAAAAGAAAAGATTGTGGGGTATTTCCACAATCTTTTGCACCTGCCTCAACTCCTAGGACAAATGATGACTCATTCACTTAACAACACCTATTGGTGTTTACTGTAATCAAGGTATTTTCAAAACTCCAAAAGGCCTTGAAGAGCTCATAGTATAGCAAAGGCATTAGACTATTACTACTAATACTACTATTACTATTAATAACATAATAATATGAGATATTAAGTGTAAAAGACCTGAAGAAACATACAGGGAGTTGAAGGAGGGTTAGAATACCAATGGTTCTAACTATCAGGGAGGTTTTTGTAGGGAAGGTGTCACCTGAACCAGCTTTGAAAGACTATAGGATTTGTCCCCTCAGATATTTTTGGTAGGCTGGGAGAGGTGGATTTCCCAGTTAGTAAAGACAGTGGGGTGACAAAGCATAAGGTAGTTTTGTTAGAACAGAGAGCAGGAAGGGGAACAGTGAGAAAATGCTGGACAGGAAGGCTTAGGGGAAATATCCCATATAAGTTATGATTTGCTTCCTGGCTTAAGTATTCTCACCATGCCAGAAAACATTTATTTTTTAAATTTATTTTTATAATCTGTAATAATCAGCTCATTCAAGAACACCTGAAAAATATAGAGATTTAAAAAGAAATGACTTTTATTATTTAATAATTTGCTTTATTTCCTTCCGGTATTTTTTATTTTTATTTTTTTTTTTGTGGTACGCGGGCCTCTCACTGTTGTGGCCTCTCCCATTGCGGAGCACAGGCTCCAGACGCACAGGCTCAGCGGCCATGACTCACGGGCCCAGCCGCTCCGCTGGCATGTGGGATCTTCCCAGACCGGGGCACGAACCCGCGTCCCCTGCATTGGCAGGCGGACTCTCAACCACTGAGCCACCAGGGAAGCCCTCTTCCGGTATTTTTTTAAACAGACATTAACTGTTTTGATTTTTTTTAAACATTGTTTTAATCACACTTAATTGTTTTTCTCAATAATTAAGCGATAGGTCCTGAAAGAGAAATTTCTTGTGTCCAATGACAGTATTAGTCTCAGAAGAGATAAAATGCCACAATGAAAGCCATGAAAGGGAAACTTCGATCCAGACGCTACTGCAAGAGGGCACCAATGCTTCCTATTGTTGCAGATGCTTCGTCCCACCTGTTTAGTCATGGGTGATCTTGACTGTGCTCCTCAGGGACCTTCTGATGAGGTGGGGGCTCTGTTGACAGTTCACAGAGCAGTTTGCCAATCATTTAAACCATCACTTCACCATTCCCGAGTTCATAACTTCGGTTCCATTCTTGGTCTGTAGGGTTCGTCTTAAACCAGTGTTTCTCAGGCAGTAACAGGCATAGGAACTGCCTGAGGATCTGGGTAAAATGCAGATTCTAATTCAGTAGGTCCGGAGGGCTGGAGACTCCGCATTTCTAACAAGCTCCTAGATGGTGCTGGTACTGCTGGTCCACAGACCATACTTTCAGAAGCGAGACCTTGGAGTATTTTCTTTTTCACACCTAAGATGTCTTTCTGTTGCTTTCACACAAGTAAAACATGTTCATTTGGTCAAAACCTTTCTCCCCCAAATGATATCAATCTTATTTTATTTACTTTTGACATTGTATTATGGCCCAAAAAGCTGAGGCTAAAGTGATTTTTTAAATTAATTAATTAACGTATTACTTATTTTTGGCTGCGTTGGGTCTTCAATGCTGGGCGTGGGCTTTCTCTAGTTGTGGCAAGCGGGGGCTACTCTTTGTTGCGGTGCGCGGGCTTCTCATTGTGGTGGCTTCTCTTGTGGAGCACAGGCTCTAGGTGCGTGGGATTCAGTAGTTGTGGCTCATGGGCTCTAGGCATGAGGGCTCAGTAGCTGTGGCGCATGGGCTTAGTTGTTCCGCCGCATGTGGGATCTTCCCGGACCAGGGCTTGAACCCATGTCCCCTGCATCAGCAGGCGGATTCTTAACCACTGCGTCACCAGGGAAGTCCTGAGGCTAAAGTGATTTTTATTCCTTGCTAGGTAAACTCCTTTTGCCACCCAGACGTTTACGGGATTTGTTGTTGTCGTTTTGCTTTACTCCGTGTTACAAACATTCCACCCTGATGTGTGTGCGTGTGAATCTCTTGTCTTTGGTTTTGCCTTGAATGCAGTGTGGCGCCTGTGACTTGCACACCCAGGTAACCTCCGCAGCTTGGGAAAGTTTCCTCTACTGATGCCCTAGTCAGTGTTTCTGACCAGTGACTGTTTCCGAGCCAGGTCCTGTTTTCTTCCTAAGGACTTACTTCCAATAATTTTCAGGTTGGATCTCTGGCCCCTGATTTACATAGATGATTTTCTCTTTCTACTTTGATCTCTTTAGGCTTTTTTCCATAATCTAGGAGAGATTCTTAAGTTTATCCTCTATGTCATTGGCGAGATTTTTCTGGGTGATTTCTGCTCTTGGTTCTTGCCCCCAAAGTGGATATTAATTCTGCTATTGGCACTTTTTAAATTTCCTAAGTATTTGTCCATTTCCCATTTCAGTTATTCTGTTGTCTTTTCATATTGGAGTCTCTCTTTATTACTTATGTCCTTGTTGCAAAAGGCATTGCCTTTAACTTTTTAGAGAATACCAAAAACTTCTTTCTCATTTTCTTCTGGTTCCTTGGGCAAATCAAAGGTTGTTCTCCCTGTGTTTTTCCAGGATAATATTCTCTTTTCCCTTCTTCTATAGGGTCATGGACATCTGTCACTCTTTTTGTGTCTCAGCATCTGAATCTCTTCCTTCCTCCTTCCTACATTTGGAGACTCTCCCATTTTGTGGAGCAAAGCTTGTTTTCCATATAGAAACTGAAAATGCTGGAAACTCGATTTCTCCATCTCCCTTACCATCAGGGCACACGGGATAGGCTCTGCCAATTAGATGTCTCTGGTCTAGGCACTAATATGAGTGGATCAAGGAAGCAGAGCAGAACTGGCCAACCCCAGTTTCCAGATGCAGCATAGCGGCAGTTCTAGAGGCAGCACCTAGGGTCGGGTACAAGCACTAATGTCCACAGCCAGCTGTGGCATTTAGGAGTGTCACCATGGGAGCAATTAAATAGCTTATTATATAGTCTTTGAATCTGCTCTTTAGTCTCAAAGCTATGGAAGCTCCTCGACATCAGTTTAATAAATTAATTTTGTTTATATTGTCAGAGACTAATTCACAACTAATTTACAACTAAGAACCCTGCATGATACGATCAATATCTTTTAAACAGACCCCATGGTGGTCTTACTTTCTGGTTACCATTTCTTAAATGAGTGGTCATCTGCTTTTATAACACAGGAAATCCTTGACTCCACTCTATCCACCTGGGTCAGGGTCGAACCCATTCTCAGAGGAGATCTGGATGTCATAGTCCATTTCTGGCCCAGTTCCTGGTGTCTTCAGGTTTTCATTCTGTGCAGGTCTGTTGGTTGGGGCTGGGATTTCCTAGCTCTGAGACAGTAGAAATAGAGGTCTGATGGGGGAAGGGGTAGCTACCTAGGGCTCTGTCGGGTACAGATCTTGCCCAGAGGATCAGTTTCCTCACCTATTAAAGTGGAGGATGGGATTTGGTGATTTCTAAAGGCTACATACCTGTATATGCACGCAAGGCTGACCCACAAGTGATGAGGCAGGCTAAGAGGGACTAGAGACAGGAACCAAGCTAAACGGTGCTGGGTCTGGGAGAGCTTCCGGCATTACACTCACTCTCTAGAAGGACAAACTAAGTATGAAAGCTTGTCATCTCATAATCAAACTGTAAGCAGGGGATTAGCAACAGGATCAGATAAACTGCCCAGGATTCTCGATTCTCTTTATTCTTTACCCTAACGAATGCTGCTCTCCTTTTGATTAAGTGTGGAATATGCAATGGGAAATATTGCAATTTAGACACTTTTTGAACTGTAATCATTAGTCAATATAAAACAGAAGGAAACAAAATCAAATCTGTTTCTTCTACCTCTGCCATGGTGATCAAGCACAATCCTCTAACTGTAATCAGAGGTAGGGCTAAAATATCAAAGCCATGTGCTTTAAAGAATTTAATTGGAGACTCAGCCATCATCCCAATGCACAACCACTTTTTTTCTCTTTAAAGAAAAGGAGGATTTAAGCATCAGTTAAGTCATCCTCCATTTAAGAGCCTGATGCCCTAGAAAGTCTTCTTATCTACATTCTATTCAGGGAAATCAAGGCTCAATATATATTGCATTTGGGTCAAACTGTGGTTTAGTAGTTCTATTGTTATCAATAAGTTGACAAATTAAGGGTCAAATAGACCATGAGAGAACACTGGAGGCTAACTTTGAGAACAATGTTGAAAAGGTTCAGTGGGGATAGGAAAAGCAGTGCTAGGAATCATAGAAACCAATACCAATCGTTTCATACATTTGCATGGTGTTTACAGTCTGCAATGTGCTTTCACATTCATTATTCATTATAAGCAGAGTTGGGACTAGAACCCAAGTCTCTTGACTCCTTGCCTGGGCATCTTCCCCTGGGCTCAGTTATATGGTTGAGTGCTTCATCTGTGCATGGTACAGGGGGCCTAAAAAATGTGACCTGTCCTATTTGGAATTTGCAAGTACCACCAGAAAACATTCACACTGCTTATCTTTCTGCTAAGGAAATCTTGAAGGGTTCTTGTTGTTTTCCTGTCTATTAAGCCATATGTGTGAGCAAAGAGAAAACTTATAATAAAAAACCTGCAGAAAGGAAGCTGTGTCTTATTGCCAGAGCCTTCTCAGTGCCCTGCAGGTACCTGAGGCTCAGGTTACACAGCTGCAGCCATCTGGGTGATCTGGAACTAGAGGGGATCAGGATCTAAAGGTGAGATATTAAGGTAGTGGGGTAATCTATGAGTCAACCTGACAAATGAAATATCATGTGCCTGACTGGGAATTTCTAAGGTTCAAATGGAAGGTGAAAACACCAAGCCCCCTTGGTTTAAAAAAATCATTTTAGGATGCAAATGTGAATTGCTGACCTACTATTCTAGGTGTATATTTATTTTTATTCTTTTTGTTTCTTTGGTAGGATTGTGCTAATATTGTGTACTCAACGTGCCTTTGAATTTTCCTGGTGACCATTCAGTGGAGCCCCATCTAATGTTAGTGTTAGTGATTGAAATGAAAGCATATAGTGAAAATTTTTGCTTGAAATTATCCTTGAAAAATACTTAGGAAGGTGCCCTGTTGGTGCCCAACCCAGCCTGTTTTTCCTCCAGCTTTGGAATTAATTGCTGTTTATTGGTTGAGCCCCAGAAGCAGTAGCTGGCTTTTAACTGAGGACCATGCTGAATAAAAAATGGGTACCATTAAACAACAAAATCATAGAGGTGGGAGAGTTGACAATGAAAGATGGGCAGAGACTGGGAGACCTAGTGTGGGAGGGCAGGTTCACATCTTGCACCTCCTGCTCACAAGAACCCTGGTGGTAAGGACCACCAGTGGCATTTCCATGGTTACCTCTCTCCTCTCTCTGCTCTCATGCTGAATTTGTGGATGCGACATGCATCAATGATGGGACTACACTGTAATGAGAACCTGACCTCACACAAGGGGACAAGTGGGAGAGAACTGTTTAGGGCAGAATCTGCTAGACTTGACAACTCATTGAAGAGAGGAGTTGGGGGGAGAGAGATGTCAGGAATGATTCAGGGTTGTGACTGGGATGGTTGGAAGTAGGGAGGTATAATGTAGGGAGGACTCAGGAAGTTGAATTTAGAGCCATGTTGAGTTTGAGGGTTCTCAAGTAAAGGTTGGATAACCTATAGAGAATACTAGTTTGAGTCTGCAACTCAAGAGTGAGAAATAAAAATATGAAAATTGTCTATAATTGGGAGCTTCTACTTAAAATTAAATTTATTCTGCAAGGTAGGAGAAACCTAGTCTCATTCAATTCGAGGTCTATTCCACCCTTTCTCTGGGAATGCACTAACACAGAATGTCTTAAGCTAACTGGTTGAGTGAAGGACTAACGGTTAGAAATATGGGTAAAAATCTCATTAAATATTTCAAAATAATATCTCACTACAAACCACCTGCTAAGGATTCCCGAGAAGATTCAATTGTCAAAAGAGGGACTGCAACTTTCCAAATATTTGTTGGGTTTTTTTTTGTCTTAAAAAATGAGCGCTATATTGTCTTTGTCTTATTCCAGACACATAGGAAAAGTTAAAATAATATAAGCTTATTGTAAGAAAATTTTGGTAAGCAAAAAGAAGGAATTATCTTACCATTTAACGATAATCACTTTGAAAACCTAAGTTCATATCCTTTCAGATTCCTCTTTATATGCCTATCCTTCTTTTTTCCACTTTAAAACATTGTATACTCAAGATAAATGAAAATACATGACCACACAGAGAGTTTTACATGATACATTCATAGCAGTGTCATTCATAATAGCTCCAAAGTTGAACTAATCCAAATATTCAACAACTGATAATGAATAAAGAGAATATGGTATATCCATCCAATAGGTTAGTATTAGGCCATAAAAAAGAACAGAAACCATTAATACATGCTACAGCATGGGTGAACCTCGAAAACATTATGCTAAGTGAAAGAAGCCAGATGCAAAGCCACACAATTTATGATTCCATTTACATGAAATGTCCAGAATATGCAAATCTATAGAGACAGAAAGTAGATTAGTGGTTGTCTGAGGCTGCAGGCAGAGTGGGGAATGACTGTAAATGGGTGCAAGGTTTCTTTGGGGGCTGATGAAACTGTTCTACTATTAGAGTGCAGTGATGGTTATACAATTCCATAAAGTTATGTAAAATCATCGTATGCTTAAAATGAATGAATTTTATGGTATATAAATTATACCGCAATTAAGCTGTCAAAATATATATCATGGACCTCTTTTCATTCACCTAAAACTGTAGCTGGAAATATAAATCTAATCAAATCCCTACTGTTGGGCAGAGATTCTCTCTCCTGCCCTGATATCTGCTGTGATTCCCTAAGAGTGGGTGAGGCCGTGTATCACAGCCACGAATGAGGCAAACTGCATCCTAAAGCATACCCCCAGATACGCACATCATCAAGAACGAGCAGACCCTCTTCAGAAGTCACACCGCTCTACACAGCTTCCTAAAGGAAGCAGAGAGGCCACCAAGACCGAGGCTGCAGACATCAAACCTCTGGACATTAGTTTCTACCTCTTGCTGTTTTGTGAGGACAAAGATGTGTGCTCCATGTTTGTGTTCCTTCAACAGGCCCTGGGGGGTGTCTCCGGGCTCATCCTAGCCTGCTCCAACACTATCAAAAGAGGCTCCTGGCTGACGTAGCAGGTCCAGTCCATCCAGGGGTCCACTGGGAGATCTCAGCCGAGCTATCTCACCTACTCCTTCCCTTGGAGTTGCTATCCTGTTTTATCTTTGTTTTAACATGTAGAACTGGCATTGTGTCTATTTTCTCAACACTATTCCTAGGTCTAGTTCAGTTAGCAAGTGCATATTATATACTTGTTAAAATAAAAAGGTGGCATAACTTGTCTCCCTTTGTGTTTGAGTCTCTGTGAAACTTTTCATTGGTAGTGGACCCAAGAGGGATTAAAGCTCCATCCATCAACATTTCTACTACCACAGACTGGCCCCCTGTCAGACTAGACTGACTGACTTTTGAAGTTTCACTGGCTTCCAGGTGTGGTCACAGCTCTCCTATGTTCTGGGCTTACCTGAGGTCAAAAGCCAGCAGACTTGTGCAAGGGTGAGTTGGGATGGGCCAGACTGCATTCAGATAAGCTGTTCCTGCGATCTGATAAAATGCAAACAATGATTACAGCCTCTGGCTGAAAACTGGGCTGCAAAGCTGGGTAAAATTGTGCAGAAATTCATGGGCAGATACAAACTATCATTAGTCTACATTGGCTTGATTTCTCAAAACCAATAAAGAAAGTAGCTTGTGATACCATTTTCCCCTCAAGAAAAATCCAAGTCTTTTCTCCCTCTCAAAACAGGGAGAAAATATTCATTTAGGAAGTCTGATAATCTATTCCTTTTTTACACGGAGATAATTTTTTCCCATTGTACAATGAGATGTGAAGAATAGAGAGTAAACAGACCTTTTGTAATAGACTTCATTATCTTTAATACTGCATTTAATAAAAGCCTACCACTATTGTTTACCAAGTTTTCATCTCTTTACAAAACGCTGATGCTTATCTGATCTGGTCAAGTGTTTGCATCACAGGCTGGTACAATAGTCTTGAGAAGAGAATTAAGCTCAGCTATAGAGCAGGACACATCAAATATTTAAACTGTCACTTGTGCTTAATTCTTCCTGGAAAAAGTTAACCTTGAGTATTTTTTTAAAGAATTTATTTGATATAAAGTTGAAAAGCAACCATTGCTTTAATTCTATGTCTACTCCCAGAGCAGAACTATATCCTTAGATAATTTGTAAAATTGATATATGCTAAATGTGACAAGACCTAGTGAAACGGGAGGGAAGGGGGCAGGGCACAACTTTGGAAAGAATGACATAGCTCGAGGACATAACGTAAGCTGATTTGAACAAAATGGGTCCAAGATGTAGGACAAGTCGATTTCCATTAGATCTTGAGCCTCAGTATAAGCTCACTGTAACACATCAGCAAGCTAAATGACACACCCACAGGCTCCATGACAGTCCCAAGACTGACCATAAGGATCAAGAAGTGGGTGGTGCGGGGCTTCCCTGGTTGCGCAGTGGTTAAGAATCCACCTGCCAATGCAGAGGACATGGGTTCAAGCCCTGGTCCAGGAAGATCCCACATGCCGTGGAGCAACTAAGCCCGTGCGCCACAACTACTGAGCCTGCGCTCTAGAGCCCATGTGCCACAACTACTGAGCCTGCGAGCCACAACTGCTGAAGCCTGTGAGCCTGGAGCCCGTGCTCCGCAAGAGAAGCCACTGCAATGAGAAGCCCACGCACCGCAACGAAGAGTAGCCCCCGTCTGCCGCAACTAGAGAAAGCCCAACCCAGCCAAAAATAAATAAATAAATAAATAAATAAATTAAAAAAAAGTGGGTGGTGGCCCAATTCCTGGAAATCCCCACCCCTTCTTGAAATGGCTGGAATACTTCTCCCACTCATTAGCCTATGAAATTACCCACCCCTGTAAAAACTGACAACCCCATACCCTGGTGCTTTTCTCACCTTCTGAGATGGCCCACACTCTGTCTGTGGAGTGTTTCTCTCTAAATAAATCAATTTGTTACCTATCACTTTGTCTCTCACTGAATTCTTTCTGTGATGAGACATCAAGAACCTGAGCTTCACTAAATCCTGAAACCAGGTGTGTGATCTCATTTGGAAGACTGTGGGTTTCAGCTGGGTTTGAGTCCCAGCCTTGTGGGTTCAAGCCCCAATCTGAGGTGCACGGTTTCTCTAGAATCTCGCACACAGGGCACATTGTAACAAACAACAAATATTAAATCCTCCCCCTCTCCCTCATCCCTCCTGGTACCTGCCCAGAGTCATGGTCTAAGATAACATGACCAGTCTTCCAGAGAGACGATAACAACTGTGTTACTTCTCTAGCCAAGATGAAGGATTCTTGCATTCACTCCCTCACTGGATAACATTGGATCGTTAAGTTCCAGGTGTTGCCAATGGCTGCTGGGGAGGAGAAATGAAGGAGATATGGAGCCCACCGTGAAGAGCTGTATGTTTGACAGGAGCAGATCAAACACACTTCGGAAAAATTACAGTGCAATGGGACAATCCAGTGCGTGCCTTGTTCAGAAGATAGAGAAATTATTTTCACATCAGTAGAGGATGCTGGCAAGACAGGTAAAATCTGCATTCATGGAGGTGGGCCTGGGAAAGTATTTTGAGAAGAGGGAACTAGATGAGAAAAAGTCCTGAGGCAGGAAGTGAAGGAAGCTGTGTGTGTGTGTGTGTGTGTGTGTGTGTGTGTGTGTGTGTGTGTGT